>NC_048595.1:223180332-223215332 GCF_003668045.3 Cricetulus griseus
CATGTCAATATTCCTGAGCTGTAAGAAGAGGGAGGAAGAGGATTGGGACCTGTGACATGAAAGCAGAAGAGGGAATTGATTGGAAGAAGAGAGAAGGTGGGGTGGTGGTGGGGTAGGGGGGAGAACAAATAAGAATGTATGGTATGTGTGCGTGCAGATTCCATAAGCAAGGGGCTGGAGCAGCTGCTTAGTGTTTAAGGTCATTTGCTTTTCTTCTAGACTCTAGAATATAGAGGATAAGAGTCCCTATCCATATCTGTGTTGGTCAGTTTACAACAGTCTGCCCCACCAGTTCTAGGAGACCTGGCTCCCTCTGCTGGCTTCTGCAGGCATCTGCACACAGACAGTGTATACACACAGACAACACATTCATGGAATTAAAACAAATCCTTTTATAAAAGAAAGAAAATGCCATAATAGAACCCAGTCCTTGAAATGCTAACTTCACATATAAGCATGATCATTTTAAACACTAATTTTTTAAAAGGGCAGAGTCTTTTGTTGGAGTGGGATGGGTGGAATGGAGTCATGGAAACCAGGCTGAGAGAAGGGGCTGCTTCTGAGCTGCCTGGCAGCAGAGCGACAGTGTTAGCAAGAAAGTGCTGTGAATGTTGTCTGGCATAGTCATAAGGGGCCCAAGCTGCAGAAGAACACTCAGAGTTAATTAATACGGGAGGTTGGAAGGATTTGAGTCTCCAGGAGAAAAAAGACTCTGCTACAGAGGGCAAATGTTTAGGCAGGTGGCAACAATCAGCGCCTCCCACTTAATGAGATTGCATTGTGACTCTGTCCACAGGCTCTAAAAGAGGTGGCAATCCATGTCTTAATAAAGGCCCCGATGCACAGTTGCAATTCTTCGGCCGAGTTTGAAAAAACATTGCCTTTATACATTAGAAATATTGAATTACTATTCCAGTAAACCCGTCAAAGGAACTCCACAATGGCCAAATATTTATACACCAGTATGGCAATAAAACCCAAAGTCTCTCCTAAGCAAAGATAACATGTACACATTTACAAAGTGAACAACCATAACGACAGAGAAAAATTCATGCCCAAGATACATTCTTTTTAAATCTTATGATTCTACAGCAAAAATAACACAAGTAGGGAGACAAAATGCAAGACTGAAAGGCAGACTTTTTGTCAAGACTTTGCTATCAATTGTGTGGCAGATCTGTTTTTGCAAAAGCTAATGCTGCTTCAAGGTGCATTGTGTGGACTGAGCTGTGGAGAAAGACAAACATCCTGGCTTCCGGGGGACTGGCATCACAAGAGTGACTAGCAAAGTTCATAGGAGCTGAAAGACCCTGGTGCCAATTAAAAACCATACAACCCCATCCCAGCAAGGAGGGAAGCTGCTGAATAATTGAATAATCTCAAGCCATTCCAGAGAAGAATAAACAGATGATGGCCTCGTCCCGCCGAGACTGGATGGAGCTGTGTGCATTAGAGTGCTCTATATTCTCTTCATACTTTGATTAATTATCCAGCTGTGCGACTGTCATTAACAAGGATGACTTTGAATCATGCGGCTCCGACAGTAACCAAATCTGGCTGTTCCTTTCATTTTCTTCCCTCACATGGGGAAGCACCTTGCTGTTTGGAAGAGAGTGGCCTGGCTTGTCATTTGAAACGAGCAAACGCTCCATTCACCACCGATGACAATGGGTCAGCCTTTAGATGGCTTTCTGCAGTCCTGCCCATGGGCTTGTCACTGGGGTGCTCCTGGTAGATGACAGAGATGTGCCTGCTTGGAATTTGACCTTCTACTGGAAACGGGTGGGAGATGGAGGCCTGGAATGAGGATGGCTGTCCTTTTAAAATGTATTTGCTTGCTAATTTGTTTGTTTCTTTGTGCTGTAACAGAATCACCACCCCATCCTATCATCCCCAAAGGATTTGATGTGCTATTTCTCTAAGGATTATTTTCATTTTTAAAGCACCCAACATTTCATTTCCACAGAAAATCATTTGGAATTGGAGCATTCCCATCTTTCAACAAACCATCGGAGGAAATAGAGATGCTGCATGGGAGGCCCTGAAATAATGTCGTCTCCATGGTTGCCCATTCCGCTGGCTCAGTGACTATAATGGCTATGATGAAGGTGACTATATAACATTGGGTGAGTCACTTTCTCTCTCCATATCAAAGGCTATCCGCTGAATCAGTTTAGATGATGGTGTTTTTCCTTACTTCCAAGGGGATGACACAGTCTTTGAAAAGAGAAGTCATCTTCTATTAATATTCTCACTCTCCCTATAGCTCCTGCATCAGCCAGGGCCTGTGACCGATTGTGGCCAGTGAAATAAGGGCAGAATGACTCAGTTGTTCCCAGACAGAAGTAATAACACTCGGAGGTGTCATTCTGTCTTCTGCTTGTTTCCCAATGTCCCTGAGCCCTGAGTCTCACATGGAATAAAGACCCCTTATCAGTTAGCTTGTACATGCGTCGCAAGCAAAAGCCCTTTGTTTGGTTGTGTTCCTGTCTCATCTCCACCAAGGAAAGTATTAGCCATCCTTGAAAGACCATCTTAAATGTCACTTTGCCCATGGAGCTTTCCCTAGATATGAACTCACACAGCACCTTGCCATGCCTAAGGTCCCTCTGCTCTATGGCCTGCAGAGTCCTCTTTATTCAGGACGCTTGTCATCTTTAGCCACCTGGATTTTATGTTCTTCCAAGGAAATGCTTGCATTTTAAACTTTTAAGGAAATACAAAGGTTCTAGACTCTTCCAAAGAAAACATGAGGTGAAAACAAGGCAGACTCGGTACTTACTGCCAAATGAAGTAAAAACAATAAGTAAGGCGTGGCCTCGGGGCACAGACAAGCTGCTGTTGTGTTTAGAAATAGCTGTTGAGCATATATAAAAATGTTCCCCTTGTTGAACAAACATCACAACCTTCCTTGGAACTTCCTTCTGAAACTGGGCCTGGCAACAGCGTTCTTTTGTTCCTAAACATTTTTAAGCAACAGTGACACCATGTGGCCACAGACGAAGCTGACTGCCCCTTCCCAACTGAATTTCCAGAGAGATGGGATGTGTTGAGGGGCAGTTTCCCTTCCAAGGAGATTCACTCAAGAGGTAGTCTGTGAGCAGAGCATGGATTCCATCTTAGGAACATCCCACAACATGTCTCCAGTCATAACCTTACCAAAAGGATCCCATCCAATATTCTTAGTAAATAAGACCCAGCTTATTCACAGACTAAACTAATCACACTGAAACCACATCCACCCTGTGTCTGACCACATGTCTGCAGACATCACAGGGATGAAGATGTTCTAGAAACCTGATTCAGAAACAATGGCCACATATGCGCATAGTTTCTTCCAGTCCTGGCCCAGGAAGCCTCCAGGCCATGTCAGAATCCCCTGACACACAATCAAAAAAAAAAAAAACTGTTTGCTTATTTAAATAAAATTGATTTGGAGTCTATGGGATTGGATATTAGCTGTTCTCACAAGAAGGTCCACACTTAGGAAGATATGTCATTGTTGTGTGCATGTCCCATTGCAGTAATTGCTAAAGGATCAGCTACAACGTAGCAACAACCGTCACATGCATATTATGTCACCAAGAAAACTGTTCAACAGTCCCAGTTGCACTAGTCGGGCTTATGGCTAAGCATCTTTGGTAATAAGTGAAACTCATATACACAATAAATGTAGTAACAAGGATAACACAAAAGCAGGCCAAATCAGTTCTGAGTTTAAGCTACTTTCTTGGTAATGTTTTTTTCAACTTTTGTCTAATGTTCTCCCATGTGGAGCCAACCAAAGAAGACAGTAAGTCATCAAGATTTCAAACATCTGTCAACATCCATTTGCTCAGCAGTGGCTCCTTCCCTTGTCCACTATCTGCACTAAATGTCACCAGTAAAGAATCATTGTTTGACATGATTACTAGTTGCTAGAAGTTGCTGTTTCTAGAGATGGAAAAAGAACCTTGTTAAAATACAGTGATGCTTCCAGAATGAGCTAAATATTCTATCTCTCTTTAAAAAGCCAACAACAACAAAAAAACCACAGGATTTTTAATACCCAGAATCAGTATATCAGTATAATCATTCTTGGTTGTTGGGTTGGATTTTGGGGTTGTTTTTTTTTTGCTCTCTCTCTCTCTCTCTCTCTCTCTCTCTCTCTCTCTCTCTCTCTGTGTGTGTGTGTGTGTGTGTGTGTGTGTGTGTGTGTGTGTGTGTGTGTGTGTGTGTGCGTGTGTGTGTGTGTAAAGGCCAGAAGTCAACCTCAGCTGTCATTACTTATAACACCCTCCTACCTTGATTTTTTGAGACAGGATATCTTCTCACTAGGACTCAACAATCACAAATTAGGCTAAACAAGCTGACCAGAGAGTTCTAGAGATATACCTGTCTCCACTTCTCCAATGATAGGAATACAAGTGTGAAGACCACATACATTTTTAACATAAATGCTGGAAATCAAACTTGGGTCATCATCCATGCAACTCCAGTGAACTCTTTCCCCAATCCCAAGGCCATTTGTTTTTTTTTTGTTTTGTTTTGGTTTGGTTTGGTTTGGTTTGGTTTGGTTTTTGGTTGTTTGGTTGGTTGGTTGGTTAGTTGGTTTTTGTTTTTGTTTGACTTGTTTTGTTTTTGCAGATAAGAATGGAAATTTAACAGGAATCCCTCAGCCAGAGGAAATCCAAATCCCAAATCCACAAACACTCCATTCTGCCCAGCTGCTTCTCTGTGAGAAAGGAAAGAGAGACCTCAAAAGGGTGGTGAGATGAAAGCTGACGAATGCCATTCTGTCCTGAATTAGCACTGTCTCAAACCATGGAGAGCTATAGAGTGCATTGAACAGGTGGCTTGTCCTAAGACAGTGCTGCCCACAGCGTCTAACCTTCAAATGAGAGCCTGGCCTGAGCTGATGGATGTCCAGGGCCAGGCCTGAACAAATGATGGAGTTCAGAAGCAGCCCCATCATTTCAGGACTGCAAAACCTTGGTTATGTGGGGACTCCTAAAGCTTCATGTTTCTCCTCTGTAATAAGGGGATGGAAATACCTACCTCAGGGGGTTTTGTGACAATGAAATGATAGCAAACCCAACTGAACATGTAATACACAGTAAATATGTAGCTATCTGTGGTCCCATGATTGTTCCCAGAGAGGAGCTGGTAAATGAGGGAAAACTGAATTCATCGTATTTAACCCTCTTCTATTCCACTTATCCTGTGAGCTGAGCCTGTTCCAACTCTCACTGTCCACATTGTCAGAAGGGCTAATGGTCACCTCATTTCCAAGAACTGCCACTGCATGGATGGGTACCTGTTCACACAACTAACTAACAAGGCTTGGCTGAAAGGGGGGGTCTTCTCAGCAATGGTGTTTGTGTTACACCAAAGAGATCCCAAGAATCTCTCTTGACAAGATGTGGGTTAAGGATGTGAGGGGCTTGTTTGTGTATTTGTTTGTATATTTGTTTGTTTACCATAGATTGAGAGTGGATTTCAGAAGGAAAGTTGGTGACTCATGAATCTAAAATGACAAGCTATTTTAAATGGATAGGACAGAGTTGCCCTGCCTACAGGACATCTGACACAAGGTTGTTTCTCAAGTCAAGGATGCCTAACACAGGGAAGGAAACAGGCTAGAGGACAGTTCTGCCCTTCATCCACCCATCTTCACCCTGTCCCTTTTAGGTCTGCCTGAGTAATGAGCAATTTGTATGAACTAATGAAATAAGTCAGTATCAGAGAATGGATGAGCTGATCTTTATATAATTGCACTCCTACCAACTTTAAAATATAATTGAATTGAGTTACCTGCGCTAACAGTGTGATTTGCACCAATGCTGACTTTGCTAATAATTGGTCCAACACCTATGATAATTAATCTCATACCTGAATACTCTGACACCAGTAGCTAAACAAGATAACAGTTATGTCAAAATACTGTGTGCCAACAAAAAATAAAGTCCCCTTGTGTTAATGCAAGTTCCCTAAAAGAATACAGCATTTTTAATGACCTTAGATATGCAATGGGTGTCTGCCATTGCACCACTCTTTATATGTGGTCTACATATTCTTGTATCATGTAAATATGTATTTCAAAACATGCTTTAAAGGTTTATATCTTTTAGTCATTCTTTGATGATCTCATAGGTAAGGCAAAGCAAGGGTTAACAGCTGCTTGTAGACTGAAAGGAATAAGTCTCTGAGCTAAGGCTTCATGCCCTCACCATAGTGGGCAGCTCCTCGGATGGCAGAAGACAGTGTGGTGCCCAGACGAACATGCAGACAATGAAAGAAAGCAATCCTGTGATCTCTACATCCTTGGCTAGTCTTGAATTCCCCACAGCTGTTCCTGGACAAAGGAACATACCGGAACTGGAGTTGTCTCCCTTGGGATTGATCATCCTGTCCTTTATTCCTCAAGAGTGGCTGGTCTTTGGTGTCAATGATGAAAGCCAGTTCACAGGCCACGGTGGACATGAAAGCTTTTATGATATCCAAGTGTTCGAGGAAGCTGGCATGAGCAGGTACTGGGCACCCTAGCGGCCCCACTCAGATCTTGGGGACGCTTTGGATCTAGTTCCTCCCCACTGACCCGAGAAAGCCCTCAAATGCCACTTCAAGGGGATCACCTAGTTTCTATTTCGCAGGTTTTTCTGTGTTTCTACAAGGCAGTGGTCTGGACATAACACATAATAGCAGTTAATCTTAACAAAAAGTGAATGGAAAGAGGCCGGGCATATACGCACCTGAAGGAATTCACAATGGTTGCTTGTAGAAGGTCCACGCTCCCTTCAACCAGATGTCCTGTAAGAGAATGCAGGGCTGGGGACATCCTGTGGTGGGAGGGTTAAGTCAATACAAATTTCCAGCACCACATAAGCCCTTTCTCCCCTTGGGCATCACTGCTCACACTGTGCAAACTATAATATCTAACAAAAATTCCTAATTAAAGAAAGAAGCTGACCTGCCAGAGACCTACTTCAGCAGGGTGGTTCAGGTCCCAAAGAGGATGGACTGAGTCTGCAGGGGGAGGGGAAGTGATCTGAGGGTGAATCAGGTTGGCTGCCAGCAGCCTTTAATTGGGAAAAGATACACCTTTCCTACTAAATGGGAAACAAGGGGCATGTGAGCTGGAGTGTGGCTTGAGATCAGGAGTTGAGGAATCTAGTCTTGACCTTGACAATAGACACCAGTCATATGTGAATGAGGGGCCATAAATTCCTCTTGCCAGAGATAAGAATGACTGCTTTATCAAGAAGGAACTTTCTTCCAGCCTGTAGAGAATGGAGACCCTTATCCAATTGCCTAACCTCAGAAAAGGACTGCTTCTGAGGGGCAGACACTATACTATAGCTTTTTAGTCCTCTGTATGGGCCTGTTCTCCTCATAATGTTCCCAAAAGGGAAGGTCTTAGGATTCAGGCATTAAGCTGGCCTGCCCCCTGTCACCTGGCAGGATGCCCTCAGCCTGTACCCTGGCCAGCCCACAGACCTATGGCTGCTACATCACTACTTAAGAAGATGCAAAAGTCCCTTTAAGAGGCAAGCTACCCACTTCCTCTCTTTTTCCACCATCTCACTGAGAAGACAGATCTCTCTCTCTCTCTCTCTCTCTCTCTCTCTCTCTCTCTCTCTCTCTCTCTCTCTCTCTCCCTCCCTCCCCCTCTCTCTTTCCCTTCCTCCGATCCCTTCCCCAATAAAACTTCCTTCCCATGTAAATTCTGCCTGATGGTGTGTTTGCCGCCCCCACCATAGGATCTGCTAAGGTCTCATCTCAAGCTGTATTCCTAACAAAAATCCTTACTCTTTTCTATTATACTGCAACATTCTGATTTCTCTGCATTTATTAACTGAACTCTTGTCTTTAATGGCCTCAGGCTCTGGATCTGAATTGTAGGCATTTCATCCTTGGGATCAGGTGTGTCTAGTAAATCTCTAACTTTCCTGTTCTTGGTGTAATTAGGAGGGCACAATGGGATTCCTGGTTCCATGGTGGCAGGATTTTTTTTCCAAAGAATTATTTTGTTTGGCAAATTACTTTATTTACCAACGTCCATATAAAATTTCCTGAAGGGAAAGGCATTAATATTGAGAATCATTAAAAATGAAAATAAAAAGGTGCTGGATAAGTGTGGTTTGCAATGTTGAAATGCTGGGACTTTGTCAAACAGCCATGGTGACCATGTGGTCCACTCCACTGGTCTCACTTTTAGAATCATGTTTGGCCAAATGACATTTTTATATTATCCAAATGAAAATGGCCTTGGACAGAACATGTCATCAGTTATTCCGTCACCACTCCCAAAGAAGCCATCTTTGAAAATTTAATGTGAGATTGAACACCAACTGGATTTCTTTCTCCCTGTCTCCATCCTGTCCCTCTTGTCTAGTACATGCAACCTTGTAAGTGAGGTATGTTCATTTGCTGTGATTGCCATGATTTAAAAAATACACACAGACTGAGTGGCTTAAACAGGAATGTGTGCCTCCTAGTTTCAGAGGTGTCACCAAGGTTGACTCTGTGGACTCAAGGGAGAGGATGTGTTCCAAGTCCCTGCCTGGGGCTTACATGTGTCTGTCTTCTCCTTTTGTTCTTATGCTTGTCTGCATTTCCTCTTTTTTAAGAACACTGGTCATACTGGATTAAGGCCAACCAAATACTCTCCTTTTCACTTCATGTCCCTGTAAAGATCTTGGCTCCAAGAATGCATTCTGAGGTGCTGAGGGTTAGGACCTCATCAGTTTGAGAGAGCTATATATTCATCCTGGAACACAGGACTTTGCCAAACCCCCTCTCTGCGTGGCAATTGGTGCATTTAGAACACAGTTCCACCAAGACTAGATTATGCACATGAGAGAAGTCCGACTTCTAAGCACTCATGTGTTCAAGTGTATGTGCCATAGAAAACATCCAGGAGAGCTGGATTTGATGGCAACACCCAGAGAAACAGGAAGAGTTCATTGCCAAGCAAGATGTGAATTTGTTTTGCACCATTACCAGGTCACAGACAGATATTCAGTGTCACCTGTGATGCATTCCATGAGGCACACTACTGGTTTCTTTCCCGTTGCCTTTGTGCTTTCTATTTTCATACTTAATACAACTTCTATTTAAGCCAGACCATGATTATTTAGCAATGCAAATGGCATATTCTATAGACTTGACATACTCACTGACCAATTGGAAACAACTGCCTATCACATACTATCATGGAGATGTATGGGGAGTCAGTCACCACAGGTCCTTTCTTTCCTCTGCCCTTGATAACTGGTGTGATAAAGTCTAGCTAATAAATAATCATAAAGAATCATGTAACAGCTGAACCTATGGTTTCAACTGTATCATACATCCATATGAGAGCCGAAGTCATGTGGTTCCTGGACATGGTGCAGCCCCTATCCCCAAAAGGATTCCTCTAGCTTTTTGTCACCTAAGAAAGCCGAGGGTTCATCTGAACAAGGATAATGAACGTGATGAAACTCAGTACTGTATTGTTGTAAAACAACAACAACAACAAAAAAAATTTTTTGAAGGAACTTGCCCAGAGAAGAATAAGGAAGAAAAACAATTGAACTATCACATACAAATGATGGCTGAACGAACAGTAGGGGTAACCTGAAATTCTAAAGAGCCCTGTGGTCAGCTTAAGGTGATTGCTATTACCTGATCTTTACAAAAACCTGCCCTTTGAACAATGGCATCCCAGTCACTGGAGAATGCGAAGAAACTGTCACACCAGATATATGGACACTGAGTACAGGCATTGGGAAAGCGACTCCTGCCTTTCATTCTTCTAACCACAGACCTTCACTAATGCCTCACAGTTTCCTCACTCCAAAATGGCAGCACAGTCTCAGCACATAACAGGTCCTCAGCAAATACAAACACATCCACCAATCCTTGGAGCAATGGGAATTATCGAGATGCCATACATCACCATAAACAAATTGAAAGAATTCAACCCTTCAACATGAGTGCCAGCTTTTGGATGTTGGTTCAAAAGAAGTCCACCCTGCCAGTCCTCTGGGTGGCTGAGTGACACTAGCAGGACTTGCCACTATGGATCTTTTTGTACCACCTGCAGGGAACTAAGATTTGAGAGACCGTCATCACATAAAACATTCAACTCTACCTTGCTGATAGTTTTAACCACGTTTAAATATTTTATACAGAACATTTTTCTTTGAAACACTTGTCTCATTTCTTAACAGAAAGTGAATTTCTGTGGGAAGAAAGGAATGCAGAAGTAGCTCTCAAGTTCAGAAAGCTGAGTCCCATTCAGCACTCTGTGGCCAACACTAAAGTTGTCTTGTGGTTCAGAGATTCCACTCTGAATGAGTGCTGTTGGCATTGCTGTGCCTCCAGAGGGTTGCTACAATGGGAGCTTGCTCCCCAGTGTGGCTAAGCTGATGTATTGGGACCATTTCATGGAAGACAATTAGGTCATAGGGTACCACCCCTGTGATGGGCTGCAATATTGCATGAGTAGGTCAGGTCCAGGAGGACTGAGTTAGCTTCCAAAAGAAAAGATTCTTATGAAAAGAACAAACATAGTGCATCCACCCTGGTCTTTTCTTCCTGCCAGCACCATGTGCTTGAACCTTCAGACTACCAGCTCAATAGATCTCTTTCCTCTACAGTACACTTGGCTTCAGATATCCCCTTATAGCAATGAAAATTAACTAAAACACATACATATTCATCTTTTTGTTTTTTTTTTCAATACAGGGTTTCTCTGTGTATCTTTGGAGCCTCTCCTGGCACTCACTCTGTAGACCAGGCTGGCCTGGAACTCATAGAGGTCCACCTACCTTTGCCTCCCAAGTGCTGGGATTAAAGGTGTGTGCCACCAACACCCAGCTATATACTCACCTTGAAGTGAATTAAATCAATGTTCAAAACTATTGGTACTCATCTAGGAAGGTAATTCAAAGATGATAGATAGATGGCTAGATAGATAGATAGATAGATAGATAGATAGATAGATAGATATGGGGGCAGCATATTTTGGTCCACAGTTTCAGGAAATTTTCACAATTTCTTCCTTTCTCCTCCAAATCTGGAATATACTTTCCCACCCTTGCACTTATAGCTAAATCACATGACTTGCTCTGCCCAATTAGATGTGAGCACATGACAGGGTACCCATTTCAAGCCTGGCCTTCAAGGTAGCATTTCTCCACATGTTCTCTTGCCCCTCTAGCACTATCTTAGGGAAAAAAGTGTTACTCTATAAGGTTAGCACTCCTCCTCTGCTAGGACCCAAAGGGAATTCTCTGGAGCCAATCTGAACCTAAGTCACAACCAATATTCAAGCTTGGCTGCTCGGCTGCTCAGCTGCCTGACTGCTCTGATGCGCAGCTGGACCATAACTTAAACTGGAGCTGCCCAACAAAGCATCAATCTCTAAGCAAAAGCATTCTGCTTCTTCTCAACCCACTTAAGCAAAGCTCACATTCTTTTATAGTGTGTGTGTGTGTGTGTGTGTGTGTGTGTGTGTGTGTGTGTCTGTGTGTGTGTGTAGTAAAGCATATAAGATGTAGCTGCCCTTCCTTCCTGTGAGCAGAATATGTGTGTGTGTTTGTAAATATCCACACAAGTGTATTGCATACACATATGGCTCTTTAGAAATATGAATCAGAAATCATCAGGTGGAGGACAGTAGCCTAGACAGGAACCACATCAAAGAGCCAATTCCTGAGCTGTCATTGACAGAACTCAGTGAAGCAAGAAACCGGGATCATTTTTCTATCTCCTAAAATAGTAAGATTTGCCTGTGATAGCCCAAAGCAGCCAATAGGTTAACTAGTGTCCACAATTTCATATCATCAAAGGTGACAATGGCCTTTTTGAGTAGACATTTGTGTTCCAATTTCAATGCATGGTTTTGCCACTCACACTTAGATATATGGTTCAGAGAGCTAAATCTGTTGTCAGATCAATTAACAGGGATTAAACACCCACCTGGTGTTTGGCATAGAAATCAGGGACTGAGTATGTGAAATGACCTTGAGGCCCCTGCTTAACCCTGCATCAGGGCCTCGGAGTTTCTCATGAAATGCATTGATTCAGTAACGTCCTCCCAATTGGCGGCATGAGTGTTGAGACGAAAGCAAAGCCACTGCTGCTCCATTTCTAGTCCAGGAGAACATGCATGTTAGAGAGACTAACTGTGGAGACTCTGGTCTGGGAGAGGAGACAGATTAGTGTGGGTGTGTAGAGAAGTCACACTGGGACCATGGTGGGTCGGATATAAAGTACAATTCACTATGTGGGGAGAAGAGTGTTTAGGTAACAATGTAGTGATGGGGTCATTGCGAAGGTCCTTTCTCAGAGTAAAAGTAATGGCCCAAACCCAGCTAGGTCTGACTGGAGGAACAGTGTGAGTTCTGCAGACAGCAAAACCCTGAGGAAGGGGCAACAGGCCATCACCCTGTGCTCTTTCTGACCTTTGTGAATTGGAATAGGCTGAAGTCCTAAATCCTCATAGTGTCCTAAGTCAAACTCACCAGCATCATATGACTATGTACAGTTGCTGTGAAGAAGTGAAGAGAGTGCACCCTCACGCCTCCTCGGTTTCCCAGTAGGCCCTCATCCAATGATCTGACTCATATAGACGAAAGTCATCCAACAGTGATCTGAACACCACAAAAATGTGGCATTGCCAACATTATTAGCTTTGGATTGCTGTCTCACAAATCACCACAGATCTATCAGCTTAGAGCCACATCTAATTTTTCACCCTTACATTCTGGGGCCAGGAGGTCCAGCACAGCATGGCTGGTCACTCAGGTGGGTCTCACAAGGCTGCAAACAAGAGGACCATCGGGAGGAGTCCAGGGCTAGAAGCTATGGAGGATATATTATCCAGAGCCCCTCTCCTTGCTGGAAAAATTCAGTTCTTATTGCTAAAAAGCCAAAGCCCCGTGTCTATGCTGGCTATTAAGTGGGTGCCACCAGCTCTCTGCTTCTGCAGGCCATCTTCAGTCTGTATTTCCTGCCTCATGGCCACCAAATCTTGTCCCAGCCTGAATTCTCTCATCTCTGATCTCTAGACCCACATGTAAACAACTTATCCGATGAGTTCAAGCCGGGTGCTACCTTTCTTAAGAGCAATCCATTGCAGAGCTTAATTTCATCTGCAAAAATCCCTTGGACCATCAAACAACAAAGTCACAAGAGTGAAGCATCAAGTTAACCAAAAACCACATGCACTCTCCAGGAGAGGGGATGATACAAGGCTAGGGTCATTGTGGGGGTCATCTTAGGAATGTACCTCCAGCACAGATGTTTTCACTTTCCGAAGTATTTTAAAGTTCTCTGTCTGCCCTGAGCTTCTTAAAGCCCTCAGGACTTTGGAAGCATCTAGTCCATCAAAACTCAGCTCACTTGCTGTCTCATCCAGAAGGTCCTCCCTAGGTTGCTAGTCAGCAAAGCTGGTAAACAAACTAACACCACCACATGCTTCTTTTTAATGAGAGTATGGCCACATGGGAATTGGAAAGATGGTGAACAAGAGAGAAATTAAACACCAACTTGGATGAAGATGTTTATTGGTGGAAATTTTGTTCTTTATAAATCAGCAAGGGGGAAGGAAGACCTATTAGCCTGACAGGTTGTTAACTTGCCTCTTCCAATCCTATTCTCCTGATGTTTGTCCTTTGTACATCAGAGCATCAACAGAGAGTACAGATTACAGGTGTCAGTCAAAATCCATGAGTGTGGGGTGAGGGGTAGGTTGGAGGTCGGGGAGAAGGAATGGGGGTGAGTGGAGGGAGAGAGAAAGGGGGATTACATGTGAAACAAGCCTGTTCCCTAACTTGAATTAATAATAATAATAATAATAATAATAATAAAAGAGAAAAAAATCCATGAGTGTTCCAGGACCCATCAAGCATATTAAAATCTCTAGATGTTGACATCCTAAATATATATGGAGTAGAATTTGCCCGCAGCCTATACATATGCTCCAATATGCTTCACACCATCTCCAGATTACTTATAATTTCCAGCACTATGTAAATGCTATATAAAAGTTGCTGTATCATATTGTTTAAGAAACAGAGATAAGGAAAGAGTCCACCTGTTGAGTACAGACACAATTTATTTTCAAATATTTCCAACTGATGGCTGAGTCCAGGAAATACAAAACTGCTATACAAGAGGGCTGGTTATATAGAACTTGAGTGTCATCTACTTGCACCTACTTAATTGGGTTATAGAAGGATCAAGTGCTTCCTTTAGGTAAGTGTCTTACAATGTTGCACACATTCAGATCCACACAGAACAGAGATGCTTCTGGCTGCTCCTTGGGTTTTTGTTCAAGTGCTCAGAAACCAGAACAGAAATTCCTCTAGCAGATGGCTGAATATCTACTCTGACAGCATCCCACTCCCACCACCAAGTCATTGACTCAACCAAATACTTGACAAGGATTCACTAAAGGGAGAAGGGGTTTACTTAGACTTGTGTTTTTCTGGTGTAGCCGATCATGGCAGAAAAGACTGGAGAATGGAAACATAAGACTCTAATAGAGAGGCAGACCAGGAAGCGGTGGTAGCACAGCAAATGAGTCAGGCTATATACCTCATGGCCTGACCCCCAGAAACTAATTTCCTTCACCTAGATCCCACATTCCAAAAGTTATATGACTCCCCCCCACCCCCGCAAAAAAAAAATTAAAAAAATAAAAAAATTAAAAAAAAACCAGTGGCACCAGCACTCAAATACAGCCCATAAGGGACATTTTACATGCAAAATATAACAGAGAGTTGTTGTTTAGATATGCTGCTAGGTAGGGGTAATCTCTACATATTTAGATGTCTTCACTGTATCAACATAGCAAAGTGGGATATTTTGTGAGAGGCAGAGAGTACAAAGCAACAGGAACTGCCGATTAACATCTGGCTCATGTTAGAAAGGGAAATGCTTTCAAAGAACTAGTGGAAGAGACTAGGGAGGTCAGCTCAGATCACATAGTGAGAAAGAGCCCAGGCTTCTGGAAGTGCCTCTGTGGCCTTCAAGGTCACTCCACCAGGCCCAGGAAGAAACTGGCTGATGAAGCACAGTGAAGTTCAAATTCAAAGCAGCCTCCGTGTTCACATGCAGGTCAGAAAAAAACGGGACACCTTAAGGGTGTTGGCAGGAAAATGACTGGTCCTGGACATTCTTGGAGGCGGAAACCAAAGGGTAAAGGAAGACTAAGCAACCTCCCCCGAACCAATGGCTCCTAATTACCCACTTCCCCCACTGCTCTGTGGTCCATCACACACACTCCATAAAGTTCATCCAGCCGACTCTTGCATGTAGAGCATCCATGCTTCCCCGCCACCTACAATACTTTCTGGATAACTGGGGAGAACCGAAGTCACCATCGCCTGCATCCCGAGGAGGCTGTGTTTCCAGCCCATTGAAAAGAAGCCAGTGGTCCTTGAAAAGGGAGCAAAAGAGGGTCCATGCCACTAGTCCCCACTTCCTTTGAGAAACTTATGTTTTATTTCCCAATTTGTGGTGCCCCCACCCCTGCAACACCATGGACCACTTGGTTTCTGTTCCTCAGGACAGTGAGACAGCTGTGCTTAAAAGGCTTCCAGGGAATGAATGTCCTCATGCATTCTTTCTCCACGGCCAGGCCTTTGTGATGAATTTGTAGGCAAAGATTTCCCTTTTGAAGGCTTGAGAAAAATCACTAGTGGCAAACATCTATCTTATCTAAAAGTGTACGTGCTTATTTGGAAGCTAATAATTCTCATAAAAATAGAGGTACATGTTGTCCAATTTATCAGTTTTAAAATATTCTCTTAATTTTCTTTGTTGCCCCAGATTTCTTTATAATTTTAATTACCTATATAAAATCTATAATTTCTCTATGGATTAAAATATGTCTGTTCCATCTTTTCTGACGCATGGAACACAGTGACAAATTTTAGTGCTTCAAACCTATGATATGCAGTCTCTTTGAATATGTACTTTGGTTATTAAAGTTGAGTCTTGTTCACATATGAACATTATTAAATCACTCATGTTGTTTTTGAAAAAATAAAATAAAATAAAATATTCTCTTATTTCTCTTTTACAGAATTCTTTGTATGTGGAGTCTGTGTACATTCATATATATATATATATGTGTGTGTGTGTGTGTGTGTGTGTGTGTGTGTGTGTGTGTGTGTGCGTGTGGATACATGTGTGTGTGCAGGTGATCATGCAATCTTCACACATGCGTATGAAGATCAGAAGTTGACAATGCATGTCTTCTTTGATCATCTTACACTTTATATATTGAGAAAGAGTTGCTTACTTGAGTCTCCCCAGTTTCGCTAGTCTGGCTAGCTAGCTTCTTCCAGCTATCCCCTGTCTCCTGCTCCCGACATGGGCACCATAGCCTCCCAGCTTTCCAGAGGTGCTGGGAATCTCAACTCTGGTTTTCATACTGGGGATGCAAGTACTTTATCCTTTAAAACATATCTCCAGCCCTCTTATGGAAATTTTTAGGGGAAAATTCTGTTTATAAAATGTTTTTCTGTCTCAGGTATGCTTATGAATTGGTGATGACAACAGAGCCACAGATTATGTGTGGAGTTAGAGAGCTGCCCTACGATGTGATCCATGGTCTCATGGCAATATAATTTATTCAAGAAGAGGTGCTCATTTCTATGATCCTGATTTATTTCATTATTAATTCTTAAAGGCAGTATATTCTGCTATTACCAAACTTATTTAGATCAGTAAGTTTTCAAATTGGCTTATGATCAATTCATAAAAATACTGGGAGTAATCAGATCCATAATAAATTGTCCCAGAGAGTCAGATATAACTACTATGCAACAGTATATTGAGATGATATTGGTTTTAATCAGCTACCTCCAAAAATGGAAAATTTATACCATTCTCTGTTTAATTTAGATTATAAAATTCACTAGGGAAATCAAGGAATCGGATAGCTGAGAGGAGTTCTTAATAGCAATTGCAGTAAAACACATTTCACTGCTTGAAATTTGTGAGCCTCAATTAATCATGGGCTCAAATAGTTCTTAAAAGTGTTTTATAATCCAAATATTACTATCTCAGTAAGATGCGCCAGTGTGTTTATTAATCCATATCTACTTGAATATTCCCCTTGACCTTAAGTCACATGCCTTACTACTCAGCAGGCTTCAAGCAAGATGCCAAAACTCCTTCTCTGTCTAATTGCATGATTTCCAGTTACTCCACACTGTTTTTTCCAGAAGCATAAAAAAAATCCTTCCCTACTTCAGACTCTCTCCTTAATGATAGTAGGAAAATACACACCACAGTCTCAGAATTGCGTGTGCATATAGATACACTTGTATGCAGGTGCCCATGTGCGTAGATGTATTGTGTGCAGGTATCTGTGTATAGGTGCTTATGTATTCATGTGGAGTGCATGTGTAAGCATGTAATCATATATCTGTACGTGTGGGGTACATGTGTGCATAGATACACATGTGTATGAAGGTACATGTGTGTGAATGCTTGTGTATAGGAACATTTATGTATATGTTTCTGTGTGTGTGCACATGTGTGCAGGTCAGGCATCCTTCTTTACATGCCATCCACCATTTTTATTTGAGACAGTGTCTCTCGTTAGCTTGAATTTCACCAGTTAGATGACGCTCCCTGGCCAGTCAGCCCTAGGGATCCATCTGTCTCTGCCCTCAGAGCTGGGGTTACAAGTGTGTACCACCATGCTTAGCTATTTACAAAGATTCTGCAAACCCATCTTAGGCCCTCACACTTGCTATCTCCCAGCCCCATTTCTAACTTACCTCTTAAAAACTAAAACACTTTCCAGCTCCTGCTGCATTTTCTAAGATAAGGCAGCCTGGTTAACGAACTCTTGAGGATACGTGAGTCTGTCCTCAGAAAGAGGGATGCTGAACTCTCTCATGGGCCATCCCACCAACACATCAGCCTTTGCAGGTGTTTCTGTGATGACAGGCCTCTGTGTCATCTAGCATGGCTCCCTCAACAGTCAGAATCCTGCATACATCTTCCTTGAGTGAGCATCTCATCTAAACTCTTCAGCTGCCATTTAGACCATTTGGTTATGTTTGCCTTTAATAGAAAGGAAGAAAAACTCTCACAAGTCTTGATCAATACAATAGGACATGACTCATCTGTTAAAAAGTAGCAGTAGTGAGGGCAGAAATTTCCAATTCTTCACCCATAACTCCACACCTCTAGCCTTGTCCCCTCCTGACATGACTTCTGGTCCCATCTTCCTTGGATGACTTGTTTAATTGACTAGTTCTTAAGAACACCTAGCACTTACCCCATGTCTACCTCTCTGTTTTTCTTGCTTTTATAACATAGAATGCCTTCTCACTGAATTCTATACATCAAAATACCCACCCACCTTCAACAGACTGTGGCACAATAGAAAACAGCACAGCCATCGCACCAATTAACTTGGAAGTGTGGCAGTAAGCTAATTATTTACATTTTCTAGGCCATTGTTTCCTCAATACTGAAATGACGTTAACCTAGCTATGAAATGATCCCGTCACATAGAAAAAACCAGAACTGCTTGGTGAGCGTGAATGACCTCCATCCTTGGCAAACCATAAACTCATAAGCAGAATCTGTTTAATTACCTCATGCTCTGGACAAGAAGCCAGTGCTGTTTTGTCATAGTCACAGGAGGGAGAGATGAATTCACGCATGTGTGCAGGAGAAACGAAAGAGGAGATGCAAAGGAGGAAAGTAGGACTGGGGCTCTTCCTCGCCTTCTTCGGGTGGTTTTGCAAGCAGTATCCCCTGGAGAGTTCAGAGTTAAACAGGGAGTTCTGTGGCCACAGTTTTCATGAAGAAATTACCATAATGCTGCACAGGAGGGCAACTGCTTACCCGTAAATGCCTCTGTGTGGATGCTGGAGACAAGACAGAAGGACTTCAGGGTGATAACTACTTCTGGTTCCGTGCCAAGCTGTTTCCTGATCTACTAAAATGTGAACAAGCCATGCTGTGTGCTCCATAGTATCATAGTATGGTACCAAACAAGCCTGCCCCAGCCACCATGCATGAGAGTCCCAAATCCCCTGAAACCATGAGCCAAAATGAAGCCTTCCTCCCATGAGTAATTTCTGCCAGTCTGTGACAGTAACCAGAAAAGTAACCAAAATTACTCCATACTAAAACTCTGTTGAGTGACAAGAAGGTATCTACCTGGAACCTAAAACCTCTGGCTTAATCCATAGATCGTCAAGCTGTATTCACTAGGCTTAAAACTAGCACCATCTTTCCTCAGCATCCCTTCCCTGTGTGAAAAGAGAAAGCACTATACCACAGAGGCCTTAAAAACAAGACAAGGCATCTGTACTGGATAGCCCAAAATAGTCTGAACATGGAGAGATGCTGACAGCAGGGCCCAATGGCAGAGGCCAAAAGAGAGCGCAGAGCACTGGAGGTGGCTGGAAGCAGCGAAGAGCCTCCTTCTGTGTTCTCATCTACACACCTAACTGGCATTGTTGCTTGCCAGGTCCCTCACGCCCCTTCCTGTGGATGCTACACAGACATCTCCAGCTCATCAAGTCAAGAACCAGTTTCTCCAAATCCCTTCCTACAAAACCCTACCCTACTGAAGTTTTAACAACCTTCCCCTACAGCCCTAGCTTAAACACCATTTTCAACTGGCTGCTTTATTAGGAATTGGTTTGTCTTGCTTTAAAATACTGTCACTTTTCATTGGTGTCTCTGAGTCAGCTTTCTGTCTGTGTGACAAACATCTGAAATAAAGAAGGCTTACTCATATAACCCCAGTCACTCAAGAGCTGAGGGCAAGAGGATAACCAAAGTCGGAGGCCAGACTTGGACATACAGTGAGTTCCAGACCAGTCTTGGCCACAGAGTGAAACCCTGTCTCAAAAGTAAATACGATTTTAAAATATCAGAATAACTTACAAGGAGGCAAGGTCTAAGCCAGGGGAGATAGCCAGTTCCTATAATCCCAGCACTAGTAAGGCTGAAGCAGGGAGATGGTGAGTTTGCAGTCAACCTGGGCTACAAAGCAAAACCCTTGAGGGTTATTTAGGGGCCTCAGTTTCAGAGGTTTGGTCACATGGGTGCCTGACCTCACTGCCCTGTGTCTGGGGCAAAGCCAGACATCTCAGTGGGTGTGTATGGGAGAGTGGAGCTGCTCACACCATGATGGCCAGAGGCATAGAAACAGACAGGAGGAACAGAATGGCTCAAAAGAATCACTCCCTTGAGGGCTCATCTCTAAGGACCTGCTTCCACCAGTTAGACATCAACCCCCAGTAGCCCATGAAACCATTAATCCATCGTGGACCAATCCAATCGAGGTCAGAATTTGTGTGATCCAGTTGCCTCCCAATGTTCCCCTCTGAACACTGCTGCTCTGAGGGCCAACCCTTCATCACATGCTCTTTTGAGGGACATTTGATATCAAACCAGAGCAGTCTTCCCTGTCTCTGCCACTCACCACCATGCTCCGTGGTGCTGGCTTTCCCCTCCCACTTTGGGATGTAAGACCTCATTGGCACCCATGAATTCTCTGATGCTGTTGCCGAAGAATTTTCTAAAGGGAAATACTTATTGTTTTAATCAGCTTCAAGGATGGGAAGACAGATCACAGACAAGGAAAGCAACTACTTTATAGTTGTAATTAAGATTTACAACAAAATACCCCAGACCCATTTGCAGGGAATTTTGCTGCAACTCATAATGGTCTGGGCTTTGCAGAACTTTTGAGGGTATAAGACATTCAGGTAGAAATATTCAAATTGGACAAACTTAATCAAGAGATAAAGTTTTAATTTTAATATTCAAACACCTATAGCAACAAAGTGATGACAACTTAAAGCCAATTATTTGTGTTAAGAGAGTTTGAATTTTGTGTCTCCTTATCTATTGGGTTTGCACAGGTACACATCCAGAAATATTAGCACATTAGAACTAGTAACTTATTTTCATTACACCTAGGCTAAAACGTGCTATTAACTTTCCCATTTTATAGGTGATGAAGCTGAGGCACTGGTGGTTTGTGCAATTCCCTCCAGATCACAGAATTGATCTTAAAACTGAATATTAAGAATCGAAATCAGACAAGGTGGCTCTAGGAAGCTTTATGTAACAGAGCAAAGCTGCTTTAGTCACTGTTGCAATTACTATTATCAGAAAATTTTAAAGAGGCTGGTGTGTAGCTCATTTGGTAAAGTGTTTGTCTAATAAGCATGAAGCCCTACTTTGGTCCCTAACTATATGAAACAATGTGGTAGCACAATCCTGTAATCTCATCAAGTCAGAGTGCAGGCAGAAGGATCAGAAGTTCAAGGTCATCCTTGGCTACAGAGTGAGTCTCAAGCTAGTCTGGACTACATGAGACCTGAAAACTAACCTTCTAAGGATGATATGACAATGGCCAAGGGCTAGAGAGTAGACTGTGAGCATCCTAGAACACCTACCTACCTTTCATTTTCTCCTCTGGATAGAGAGGTGAATTAAAACTATACCCCTGTCAATGACAACATTTATACTCATTTTGTTGCCATGATCCTTAGTCATTCTTGATTGGTGTTTTCAGAGCAAGAAGACCAGAAGGAAACTGGGTTGAAATATGTCTTTGTCTTGTAATTTAGAAATGCATGAACAATTTCATAAGCATACTGAATGCTGTGACTCCACTTGTAGAGCCGCCCTGTGGATCGATGTCAAGTTTCTCTGGAAATGAAACACCCCATAAAACACTCTGAAAAATGTTCACTCAATCCTGCTGTCTCAAGGCAGGCTATTTATCTCTCAGCCACCATGAAAGATTCATGACAATGTAGGACAGGGGATGAGTCCTACGTCCCTGCATGTCTCCCTGGCCCAGCAATAGGGTCTGGCACAGGTTGAGCTCATTGCAATTTTTTTATTTAACCTTTGCTTATTATGCATTCTTTTAAGTTCTGTTAAAAATCCCAACTCTTCACTATTTAAAAAAAATGTGATCCCCAAGTATAGGAGGGTATGAATAATATTAAATCACTGAATCCCCAGAGGGACAGGAAGTGTGCCATCAAATTCAGAGGATTTCAGGAAGACAAATATGGTATATGAATTTATAAGTAGATATTTTCCATTAAGTAAATGATAACCAACCTACAATCTATAGACCCAGAGAGATTAGCTAAAGAGGTCTCTTGGGAAGTTCTAGGGGATGCATGAATCTCCTCAGGAAGAGGAAACAGATTTTGCAGGTTGACTGATGACAGGTGGGGATGGGAGCAGGAGGGATCAGGTATGGAGGGTAGGAATGGAGGGAGAGAGGATGAGGAGAGATGGCTGAAACTTGGGAGCATTTAGGGGTGCTGTGGAAACTTAGTGCAGTGGACACTTCCTGGAACCTATGGGGTGATCCTAGTGAGAACTCTTAGAAATAGGGGATACTGAGTCTGAACTAGCCATCTCTTGTAGCCAGGCAAGGCTCCCAGTGACAGGACTTGGTGGCATTGTTGGCCAAGGAGGTGCCATGGAGATCCCCAAACAAGCCAGGTTGATGCCAGGACAGAAGGTTGCTCTCTGAAAGCTTAGAGTGGGGCCCTGTTGCTGAGGACAAAATCCACACATCTGTTGAACAAAGAGAGGTCCATCTGGTGCCTGCATGGAGCTTTCACCCAGACGTTCTAGTCTCATTGATGCAGGGAGTACTCTGCAGCTGCCAAAAGAGAAACGTGGACATCAAACTAGCCACCCTGTTTTTCTAGTACCTCTTGGATAACCAGCAAAAATAAATCACTGTGACATACTTTTCAAGAGCAGGAGAATAAGCAGATTCCCAAGCCCCTGGGGACTTGGGATTCCTGACTGACTATGAGGGAAAGAGGGAGACTCAATCCTGTCAGCAACTTTAGGAGCTGCCCTAGGAGAGACACCCTTTGTCACATCGGAGGTCAAGACTAGGAAGAGATGAAGAGAATGGTAGCAGGATGGGGAAGTGTTCACCTCCCCACCTATGCATGTGCAGGGGGACCACAGAGCCAATCCAAAGGGGAGACCCCTAGCTCTCTCTAGGCTTCATGAGCCTCTGGATGCCTCCATCCCAACCCCTCAAAACATGCATGCTTGAAATTATTGAAGTGCATGATGTGGTGGTTTGAATGTAGTCGGCTCCCATAATCTCATAGGGAGTGGCACTATTAGGAGGTGTGGCTTTGTTGGAGTAGGGATGCTTTGTTGGAGGAAGTATGTCACTGTGGGGTCGGCTTTGAGGCCTCCTGTGCTCAAGATACTTACTGCCCAGTGTGTTAGTCTACTTCCTGTTGCCTTCTGATCAAGATGTAGCCAGCAACGTGTCTACATGCATGTCATGACCCACCATGATGATAATAGACTGAATCTCTGAACTGTAAGCTGCCACCAAAATTAAATGTTTTCCCCTATAAGAGTTGCTGTAGTCATGGTGTCTCTTCACAACAATAGAAAACTTAACTAAGACACATAGCAAGAAACTCACAGAAAGTTTGACAAATGGAAGGAGACTCAGACTCCATCTAATTGTAGATGGTGTTAGGAAAAGAAATCAAGACTAACCCAGGCTTAAAATTAGGCTAGTGGCAGACCCAGAACACACAGCCTAGGGAGGAGAGAAAAGCTAGAACCATGCTACTGGGCACACACACAAGCGACTTCCCACACTGACTCCTCTGCTTCTCTGGCCTTGCCTTTTACCCATCCTCCATGTACAGCATTCACCCAGCCCTAGTCACTCCCAGACCAGTTTGAAATTCTGCTCTATCCACAGTATGACATATCATTGGTAAATAATTGTTTTCTATTTCCTAAACTCATGTTTAAGCTTGTGATCCATGACAGAGATTGCCAATTACCCTCTGGTTTCCATTCTGCCCTCACATGCCTCAAGTCTCACTGTCAACACCATTAAGACACATTGTGTCAGAGTGGGGCCACGTGACAGCAGCATGGTGAGAAATACTACACTTCTGTGCTACTGTACCGGAAACCCTGGCCATGAGGTCCCTGTCTCCCTTCTGATAAAGTCAAGTCACGGATTTAATCTGGCCAGAGAAGGACAAGGCCAGTTGAGATGACAAAATAATGCAGTAGAAAGAGTCTAGAACCCTAAAGAGTCTAGGTACCTGGACTCTATACAGCTATACTGGGAACAAACCTACCTTTTTCTACGATACCACATCTTATGGGTCTCACTTATGCCACTTATCCACCTACCTAACACAATGTCCTTTGACGGCCACTAGAAATTAAAGTTTTGAACTATCTGTTCCATTTGCTGAAAAGATTATAAAGCTGTTGAATAGCATAACATTTACTCAAATAGCAATTAAAGTTCATCATTGCACCACAATACCATGAACACACAATTTAAGGAAGGACTGATCAGAGGGAAGCAAAAGCAAGCTGTGGTGAGAACAAGAGGTGCAGGTATGTGGGCATATACATATGCTGGCTTGAGGGATGCAGGTATGTAGACATGTGGGTATGCTGGCATGAAGGATGCAGGTATGTAGACATGTGGGTATGCTGGCATGAGGGTATGTGGGCATGTGAGTATGCAGACATATGGGTACGCAGGCAAGTTGGTATGCAGGCATGAGGGTATACATGCATGTGTGAATGCAGAAGGAATAAAGAGTACAAGAAAAGCCCAGGCTGGAGGTGCTGAAAGTCACCTTTGCCTTAATTATCATCTTGTCTCCCACTCTGTAACGTAGTGCAGAGGAAGACAGCACATCCAAGACTACCCCATCCTCTCCATCTTCAGGCAGACATCCCTCACACCTTCTCAACTACAGTGTAGGTGGATGGGGCTTGATGCACCATGTTGGGTGACAGGGCTAACACTGGAGAGTGTGGCCAGCTTTGGCTATCTGACCTGCCCAGAGTCCCTTTTCCTGTACAAACCAAGGATGGGTACAGCATTCGAGGAACGAGCCAGGAAGCAATATGACCCACACTCTCTGTGGAATGCTGCATTTTGTAGGTATTCCAACCAATTCTCCCCTGGGGTCCTCTTTCCCAGACTGTAAGCCTAGGATGATACAGACCAGAAACACCTGTTATGCTCCCTGACCAGTCAGTGTTTCTTTTCTCCATTGTTCAAGGCCCTGCTCCCAACTTCCCTGAGTCTTCAAGTCCCTGCTCTTTTGCCTGGGGCAAATATGAAAGCAGATGAAAATGCATTTTAAATTAATTTTCAGAAAATGATATTCCTCATTTTAACTTCCCATCTGGAATTATATAACACACACAGACACACACACACACACACACACACACACACACACACACACACACACACACACACTGGCAGAGTTTGCTTCTATCTCTACATTTAATCATTACATAGATGCAGAACAAAATGGACCCAAGTAATCCTGTGTCCCTTTAAAATGTGGCCAGGGTAAGACCTTCTCACTCCACCAGAGAATGCTTACTTGAGGTTTCCTTCAAGACACTGCTGCTACAAAAGAGCCCCAGTTCTCCCTCTTGCACCATACTCAACTGTCAGAGTAAATACATTACTGTTCAACTTTTAAGTAAATTACTTTCACATACATGGAGAGAAAAGTCTCCTATTTTTATGCCTAAGCTATAGCAGAGCCAAGTTGAAAACAAAACCCTGTGCTCAGTAAAAAGAAAAACTCAAAGCTAGGCAGACCTGCTGTGCAAGGAATATTTTGTTTAACCCAAGTGAGTGAATTCAGATCCCCAGATTTGGCTTCCAAACTCAGATATAGAAATGCCTAGCACAAAAATGGTGTCAGGCAGATTAAATTGTATGATAAGTCTAAGTTGGAGTAGCACAATGTCTAGTGTCCTCCCATTTATACAAACTGAATTTTTCCCTATCCTTGCTCTCCCCATAAAATAAGCTAGCATGTTAGCTTCTATAGAGAGATCTGTAAACTTATTGCATCCCAACCTTTATCCTTTTCTGTATTTTCCTCAAACCCTTCAGTCATGAGTATTGCTTTCTTAAACAATAAAAAAGACAGATATTTACAAAGATGCCATGTGACCTCTGGGAAGAAACCTTGCTGCCTCTTCAACCCACCTTCTCCTTTGTAGCTTCCCCAAACAAACTTCAAGAGATTATAGCGTCTAAAATAGTTTTTCATTAATAAAAATTGTGAGAAAATTTGCCATCATGATGAGCCCTTCAGTTCTTTTTTAAGTCCATTTAAAAACCAGAAAACAAACATTTGAAAACCTTAAAGTTACAACTGAAAACTTCAGGTAAGTTGTGATTTTTTTTGTTGTTGTTGAGACAAGGTCTTACTGTGCACAAATTGGCCCAGAACTCTTAGTAATCTTCCTGCCCCAGCCTCCTGAATGGTCTTTCTTTTCAGATCAGATTAGACAATGGTTCTTGATGTATATTGAGCCAGTCTTCCAAAATCTTTGGTTACTGTCTATATGTGATTAAGGTCCATCTTCAAAGTTCTCACTTCCTGTTCAGCACGTGTCCACAGCTTCAGACATCACTCTTTTCTAGGCAGACACAGCATACTCGATACAGACACAGAAGGATGTGGGTGGGTTGTGCACCTAGAAGACATACGATATGGCCTTTCTTCCAACCATTTGCTGTGATTCTAGTATGTGAAAAATGGTAGGTTGCTTGGGTACACAGCATGGGTCTTGGTCAGCTGTCACCTTCAGGACCAGAATTCAACTAGACACAATACCACAACCACTGGTGGTAAACAATCCATACAAATGTGTGTGACAGTTATTAGTCATGCAATGTGGGGAAACTACTGAGTGCCTACATCTTTCAACACTTGAGGAAATCAGATGTATAAGATAGAAACACAGGAAAGCTCCTCTCTCCTCTATCCCGGTCTCTCTCTCTCTCTCTCTCTCTCTCTCTCTCTCTCTCTCTCTCTCTCTCTCTCTCCTCTCTCTCTCTCTCTCTCACACACACACACACACTCTCTCTCTCTCTCTCTTTTCCTCTCTCCCTCTCCTTCCTCCCTCTCCCTCTCTCTCTCTCCTTGTCCCCCTTCCCTTCCCTCCTCTCCCCTGAAGTTTCTATGAATCCCAGGATGGTCTTAAACTCAAACCCTTTCTACCCCAGCGTCCAGAGCTGTGGGATTGCAGATGTGCATCACAACACCGGGCTCAGAGCCATCCTTTGAACTGATTTTTCTCAGTCCACAGGTCTATCATGCAAGGGTGAAGGCAAACCTCCTACTCTGAACTGGGAATGAGACTTAGAATTACATGAGCTTGGTCCTGCTGTCTCCCCACAAGCTCCACACAGATCCCCAATGCTATCGATATCCCAGATATTATTTTAACAATAGCTTCAAAGATCATTAAGTTTGTGAACATCTGTGCCTGGGGAACTGTAGGCAGCATCTGTGAGAGGGTGGGACAGGGGTCACTGAACATATCCACACTATTAAAAGAGGTGAGAATTAGCAGAGGCACTTAGAGGGGCTTCCAAGAGTCACTAAAGGTGATCAAAGCCTTTTCTCCCTCAATAAGACCTTAATTGTGCTGAGAGTTGCCATAGTTAAGCAGTGGGTAGCAAATAAAATGCCCTGGCTCTCTTTCCAAAGTGAGGCAAGGAAACTGTGAAACTGGGTTTCAACAAGAGTGATTTTCAAACTACTGCCAGGAAAGTTACCAGAACATGAGTCCCGGAGGTGATGCCAACACAGAAGACGGCATTCTCCACACGACCTCCATCAATCTCCTCAGAGTCACTGGGTGAGGTGGGAAGTGGGGTTTGGGCAGCAGAGGTGTGTGTATGGGGGCATATGTGTGCGGGTACAGGAGTGGCAATGTGAACAAGCTGGGCTCACATTCTAGGAGAGGCATAGCCGTGACTAGCACTCACGTGATTTTTTTCCCAAGTGAGGTAATGGTTTAATTTGATTTGAATCTTGCTATACAGCCCCAACTGTCCTCAATCTCACAATCCTCCTGCCTCAGCCACTCAAATGCTGGGATTGCTATGTGTGCCACAAAACCTATGTGGAAGACCATTCTGGAGTAAGAACATTTAACCTTGGAGCCTGCTATCATTTGGATAGCTCCCAAAGGCACCTGGTGACAGCTTGAGGGCCTTGGGAGGTGGTGATAGACTTAAGAGGTGGGGCCTAATAGAAAGAAGTTGGGTGGCTGGTATATGCTATGAGGATGTTGGGATCCTGGCCCCTTCCTCTGAAGTGCTTCCCTCTGCCCCACACTCCCTTCAGGATACATTGTGCTGTCACAGGCCCAAACAGGGTCAAACAGCTGTGAGTCACAGTAAACATTTTCCCTTATTAGCTTGATGACTTAGTTATTTTGTCACAGTGAAAGAAACCTCACTACCATAAAGTCCCTTCCTCTACTCACCCCCTTGTGACCTCATTGTCAAGACACAGTCCACACCACTCAGACTTCCCACAGCCGGATTTCATGATAGAACAGGTAGTGTCTGCTGTACCGATAAATCTTTCTGCCAGAGCCACCCGGGCCCCACAGCCATGTGGGCACTTTCCACAAAGCTGCCTGAGTTCTGCCTGTCAAGTTAGGGCCCCAAATAACACACAGAGACTTATATTAGGTACAGTGCTGCTGACCAGTGATTAGGATTTCTTATATGCTTGCTCTGTCAACCATAGCTATAATCTATATATTTATAAAGTCTTATCTGATCAAGGATGCTGGCAGCATGCATCCTCTCTTGTCGGGCTCACATGGCAGCTCCAGATAAGACAGGAGGAGGAAGAGGAAGAGAGTGATTTCCTCTTTGTCCCTGCTTATATTCTGAGTCTGCCTATTATATCACTTCCTGCCTGGATCACAAGCCTTCTTTTTACTACATTTCCCAGAATCTTCCTAGACTCCTAGTCCCACCTATCTTTCTGCCTCATTGGCTGAACAGTGCTCTATTCAACAGCCAATAAGATAAGCATACACAGAAGGACGTCCCCATCAGTCTCCCAAGAGATTGGGTGTGATGAGCGCTTCTGTAGCAGTCAGCTCACATTGTGATAACCCTCTTTACCAGATCATGGGTAGCCAATGGAAGCTATGCTGAGAGCCCAGAATCTGAATTAGTTGTATTTGTTTCCCAGTGCTCTATATCATGCCTGGCATATAGATCAAAATGTGTTTAGTGAGTACATGACCAGAGGAAAAGAAGGAGAGAAGAAAAATAGCAAAAGAGTAAGACAAAATGGGAAGGAAGAAGGGATGGATGGCAGGCAAGGTTCTCTTAACATCTTTCTCAAGCACTTGGTCAGGCTTTCAATCATTCCCTTCCAGCCATGCTTGCTGTTCTGTTCCCTCAAGACTCCTCTCAATGTGTCATATGAATAATCTGGAAAACCAATATTTGCCTAGGAATTAGTGAGTCCAAGGGCAGGTTAATTCCTGGGCAAACTCGAAACAGATATAGAATGGCCCCTAATTTATTTTATAATCCACCCTTAAGTCCTACAAAGAAGTAAACATGAATCAGCATCTGGTTCAAGTTGAGCTGAGCTCTGGCAGCCAAGGTAAAAGGCACCAGAGCACCTGGATAAACTAGTTCATCTCCATTTTTCTGATTTCCACAAAAAGTAGATTAAAGGTGAATTTCTGGGATTGTCCTCTTCTCTAGCTCATGGAGAACCAATCTAGCAAGTCCTAAGGGTCCACTGGCCTTATGGGAAGCTCCAAAAGACTATGTCTGAAACAAGTACGTCCAATCTTGGTCTACAGGTGACATGCATCTGAGAATAGTTATGAACGTGACCCAAAATATTTGTAGATGACAATGTTATTGCAATGTCAAAAGATTGGGATATATCTTGTCTATAGAAAAGTTCATTCAAGTCAGCCCCACTCTTCAGTGGAGTGCCTTCAGTGGTTTCTCATTGCACTCAAAGTGAGACTGATATGTCACTACATCAGCTGTAACCCTCCCATTTATCCATCTTTTCATATTCCATGATCCAGTCTCAACCTCTTTCTGACTACAGACTCTTCAAAGATGGTATTAACTAAACTGGTATGAGGCACCCATCTGGAATCCCAGCACATGGGATGCTGAGGCAGAAGGTATGAACTGAAGTTCCAAGGTCAAGGATAGTGGGAAGCTATACCTATGTTAAAGATTCTACAAGGCCAAATCGCTGAACTTGATGATCATGAAAATCTAAAATGTGGCAAACCCGAATATAGATGGAAATTTCTGTCCCACCCAGTCCCACAACTGTTTAGTTCCAAATAAACACACAGAGGTTTATATTAATTATACACTGTTTGCCCTATTGTTAAGGCTTCTTATTGGCTAGCTTTGTCTTAATTATTAACCCATTTCTATTAATCTGTGTATTTCCACATGGTCTTATCTTACCAGGGAATGTCTGAGCATCCTACCTTCCTGGTAGCTACATGGCTCCACCTACTTCCTTTCTCCATCCCTGTTCTGATTTCTACCTGGCTAAAACCTGTCTGTCTATTGGCCAAAACAGATTTATTCATCAACCAATAAGAGAAACATATATTCACAGCATACAGAAGGGTGTCCCCCATCACCAGAAACAAATAATCCAGGGCTATTTTTAAGGTCTTTGAAAGCTCGTCCATCCCTGGGTCTGATATGTCGGACATATCATTATGGCTACCAAAACCTTTATAAAACGTATTCTTAGCAAGCCATTAGTTTCCATCAATTCAGAAATTGAGAATCCCACCAGATAGTATCTGATGCCAATAATAGATAACTTCCCACTTTACCAAAACCACTTGCCTAATGTACCCACCAATGTGTTTGAACAATATCTTAATTTTTAACTTCCTTTGTCTTATCACCATAATAACTTCATTATACTGTCTCTATGTTGGAGATGATATTTGGTGTCATCTAAATTGGTTTTCCCAAGCCAGTCTCTCATATTTGGCTTCAGAATAAGCTCTTATTCTATTTGAGGTTCAAACTATCTTTACATCAATAGGGATTATCCTGAGCTACACAGTAACACAGTATTTTATGCTATTTACTTGTCTAAAATTCTCCCTGTATCACCCATATATTCCTGGTCCGTCCCTTCTTATATTTTAGGATCAGTCCAAATAGTTTCAAAACTCAAGAAGGCTTCTCTGGCTGCTCAAACTTGCTCACATCGTCCCATGGCACTAAGTGCTTTCTATCTGCCTCCCTCTCCCCAAAAAAGTACTAGTTGAAAATTATTTAATTTAATGTTAGATTGAATTGCTAAGATACAAACACCAAAAGGACCCAGATCAAATCTTCCATATTCTCATTATTTCATCATTGTCTAACACAAATTTTGGCAAATTGAGCACTCTGAATTATTGCCAAGCTCCATTAAGCCATCTGGTCTACCTCCTCCATGTTACAGAGCAAGCTAAGGAAGGGAGACTCAGTAAACACATTGTGGTTGCAACCAAGAATTAGAAGATGGCTCTGTAGATGACCAGAACAAAAGTCCTCCCACCTGTCCTTATCTGAAGGCCTTTAATTCCTGCTTTCACAAGCTCTTCATTTAAATATCATTAATTCCAGATATGAGCTACTATTTAGATGATCAAATGTCTACATATCCCCATTCTATGTGAGGATGAACTAGAAGGACTGTAATTTCTGTATCTTCTGGATATGCTTCAATTCTTATTTAGGCATCTCACAGCTAGGTACATAGTTAGCATGCAGAAGTGCTAACTGCCCCCACTGCTCTATTCTGTGCCTTACAGGGGGAAATGCTGCATGGCAGTGTCCCTTTTGTGTAACTGCTGAAATGGCCTTCTTTCCCCAGTGAGGAAACATCCCAAATGATAGCAAGCTTCCCTCCAGTGGTGTCATTTTCAATGAAGCTTGCCTGTGTCATTTGCAGTTAGGGGTTCATTGGTCAGAAGTGTTTTCTAGAGATGTGTGCATTTGAAACCATTAGAGACATCTTTGGAGCTGCCAGCTAGCCCAGAAGTTTAATCCTCTATATTAGCTGTAATGATGGTAGGCAGCTGCTGAAAAACACAGACAACAGGAAAGCAAGAGAGCCAAGCTACTATTGACACACTCACATGAGCTTCAACAAAATCTACACACACCCAGGTGCTGGGCTTTCTATAACCAACGGTGTTTATAATCCCCCAAAATGTGCAAGCATCTGAAGAGACCATTGCAGAAATCTGTGTATGTGTCCACTGTAAGTTTCTATGTTGGAATTCTAGTAGCCTTCCTGTATTGAGGGTCTGGGAGGTGATCTTAAGCCTTGGGATAACTTTCGGGATCATTTCTCAGCTGAAGAGCTTCATACAAGAAGCCCAGGAAATGGCAAGCTCCTGAAAAGCTCTCATCTCTGCCTGCAACCCAGGTCATCAAAAAATAAAGCGAGGCTTAAAAAGCAAGAGAAAGAGAGTGAGCTTGCTTCTTGGGGCCATCCTAAAGGACCCCAGATTGGCACCCATCCATCTGATGAATGATGACTGTCATCTTTGCCAGAGGTCCCCATCTGAAAGCATCTGGCTACAGTAGTAAAGTACAAATTATAGACTTTGATCCCCTCTTGCCCGTTAGAGCGGAGCACTAAGTTTGCTCTTCCTTTTTATATCACCAAATGTTTCTGAATGACGAGATGAGAAATCGAATTGAATCATAAGGTTTCCTCTTTATCTACCTCTAAATGGGATCTTAGGAATTTCTATGATCACCTTGCCTTTTATCCAGCCTGCAGTGTGACTCATCTGCAAGCACAAATTACCTCGCTCAAGTATTCTTAGGAGAAATAATTAGCCGCATGCCCCTCCTTCCACACACTCCCCTGCATGCCTCCGGAGGCCCAGATGCCTGACATAAATCATTTAGTCCTGAGCCCTCGCACACACCTTTCCCACTGGATTCCATAATTGGCAAAGTAGTTGCCAACTGGGTTTAAAGTGATTTGAAATTGTTTTCCATCCAGTCTTGCTGATAGCAAAAGGTTTCCCCTTTACCTCAAGCGTGAGTTACAGTAACATGATTGAATGTAACCAGTTATTCAGCTCAAGCTGCGATTCTGATACAGTATAGACAATATGAATTCCCCCGAGCTCTGTGAGGCCATCTCAATGGTCCGTTTAAGTCCAATTCAATTAGACTCACTATGGTTCTTAGACTTTCTTAGGTAGGTTTGCAGCAGCCCTCGGGGTTGAATGTGAGACTGGTATTCATCTAGGACTTTTAAATTAGGTCTCAGGTGTCATCATTCTAAATGAATTATTACAGTGGTGTGTTCACACTGCTGTAGTTGAAGTTATGTTAGCATCTCCTCTCAACCGTTTTAATCCACTGTGGAATGAAACTTGTCATGTAAGGTCCCTGCCAGAGAGTGACTTTTTCCTTGCAACCCAGCTTTTCAAATAATTGGCCTACTATGTAAACACTGTGATATGCATTTTTTTATGGAAAGAAGGAAAGACCACCTTCCTTTATGTTTGGTCTTTTGTTTGTAGGTGTGAATGCCTTGAAAGAATAGCTCTCTTAGTAGTGAGCTACACACACACACACACACACACACACACACACACACACACACACACACACGCAATAGTGGTGTCCAGTGTGGCTCTGTGGAGGTGAGGGAGGACACCTAAAGAGGAAGTGTGTAGGTTGGTGGGCTCTTTTGTTAAAATAAATTCCACTCTATGCCCCTGTAGTCACTCTATCTAGAGATTCAACTAGCATTTCCTCCTTTTTTTAGTTTCCATGATTCCTGTGAGCTTCTGCCATTGGAAGCATGTGGGAGCGTCAGTCAGAACACAGCCATTTCCAACATATTAAAATGTTCACCTTTATTTCCCCATGCAGGCTTCCTAACAAGCTATAGCTCCAAGCACAGTGACAGTGGCATTCATGCTACTGCAGAGGGCTCAGCCAGTCTAATGGAGAAAGCACCCTCTCCGTGTGTCATCAATAACAAATCACATGCTGGGGAGAAAATAAAATAATTACAGGACCTCCTTTTCTTTATTCAGGCAATTCTGACACCATGGCAATGTTCCAACCTCTCCCTCAAACCAAGGGGTGGCTGCAATCAACCTGACTAGGAAAATGTATGCGAGAGTGGATTTAAAACAAAAGAACCATGAAATTCAGAACAAAGCAACAACAGGTGAGCAGATTAAATGGGGCACTAATTGGGTGGTATATAAATCAGAAACATGGAGTGCAAGCATATCCAAGGTTGATCATTGTTACCAATGGAAAAAGCTGAATGCACAGATGGGTTGATCTTTTCTCTAGGCTATCGCTGTGATTATTCATGTGATGTTTGTCTATTAAGCACACAAAGCAGGTGATATTTTGCACATATAGGAAAAAATTGATTGATATGTTCTGACTGGGGAGTCCAAGCCCTCTAACTACTCAGGAAAGCCTCAGTGTGTGGAGAAATAGTCCTCTATTCAAGCACAAAGACGTTTATTTTAATCATGGCCATAAGGTCCTAAGCAAATGGCCACAGCCCTCCTCATTTGCCTGCTTGACAAGTGCAGAGCAAATTGAATGAGACTTGTCCAGTTGCTGGAAGTGACCAAACCACCCAGCCCGGGAGGATGCTTCCTGATTCCGCTGGCGAAAATGATGGTGCTGAGGTGAGCAGATGTCCTGGCGATTTTCATTCTTCTGTTTTTCCACATATTCGTGTCTGCAGGGTGGTTGGTACTGGGACCTTCCTTTATCACTCTCCATTGTATTTATTGAGGCAGGGTCTTTTGCTGAGCCCAGAACTTACCATTCCAGGTAGTCTGGCTAGCCAGCTTCCTGAGGGATCCCATCTCCACCTCCTGAGTGCTAAAATTAGAGCTGGGTCACACATCAGCCTGGCTTTTATGTGGGTGTCATTCTGATCCTTCTGCATTAGTGGCAAGCAATTCGCCAACTCACCCACTCTCCCATCCTTCATCAGTTCATTTTTTAAAGGAGTTACATAGATGAAGAGTGATATTTGCTGAGCTACTTTTTAACCTACTTGGATATTAGTCTTCTCTGAGAACCTTCAGATTTGAACTAATTTCATCTCAGCTTC
>NC_048595.1:223217832-223247832 GCF_003668045.3 Cricetulus griseus
TGCAAATATTTTCTCCTATTCCCTGCGTTGGCTTTTTAACTCTATTGATAGTGTCCTTGGGTACACAATAATTTTAATTTTGATATAAAAGTGTGTGTGTGTGTGTGTGTGTGTGTGTGTGTGTGTGTGTTGCTGAGGATCAAACTCGGGGCCTGGTGCATATTAGGAAAGCTGTCTCTACCAATGAGTAATACCCCAATCACAACTGGATGTCTCAGAGAATGACAAGGAAGTCAGTCACAAGCCTCAGTTCTCCAGGCTTGCCTCACCGTTCAGCAGCATGGAGGTATGTCACCAGCCCCTCAGCCTTAAGTTTAAAAAATGATCCAGAAGAACAGTAAATACAGTCTCCAATGTAAGAATAGAAAGCAAGGTATTTCTTATCACTGGACTTTCATAGAGTGAAACTCTAGACCTGGTTTTTAGAACAAAGGAAAATTACACCAATGTAGGGTCTAGGATTTTGGAACACAAAAAAGGGAATGATGAATGGGGAAGGGGCATAGGGGAGGAGCATACAGGAGGGCATGGGGGAGGGGGCGTTATCTGCAGAAAACAGTAGAATATGTATCTTGGGAAGCTGGAAAACCATCTGGACACAACTACCAACAACAATAGCGTCTAAGTCAGAGGGTGACTCTCCTTTTCTTAGTCTTCTTAGCTTTTGGATGTCTGACTAGACAACAGATGTGACTACTGTGTTAGTATGTGCCATGTTTACTTACATACACTTGTAATTCTAGGAAAAGCAGTTAGAAGACAGGAAATTCTGAGGAAAAAAACTTCTGTAGGGGAGAAAAGGCAATCTTTCCCTCACCTGTCACCAAGTTCCTTCACGACCCCTGCAGAAGACCAAGCAGAAAAGATGCATATACTTGATGTAAGATTTTCATAGCATGGGAGCTCTCATGAAGAAAACCTAAAAAACAGGGAAAGGTTTGGTATTTTGCACAGGGTTAATGCAAAGTGGAAGTAAGTACAAGTACACACTGTAGTCCCTGAGGGAGAGGGTCAGTCACACCCATGTTGAAAACTCTACAAGAGGAGACAGAATCTCCATGTTGAAGACTATGGGAGGTGGAGTACAGCCACACCCACACTGAAGACTACACAGGGTGATTAGAGCGACCTGATGTGGAGCCAGATTAACTTGACCTATGTTTAGTCATTCATTGCTCACTTCTGCAGTAGGTCATTTGTTTCTGCTAACCCCCAAACTAAGAATGTCATCAGATAGCATCTGAGACCTATAGCAGAGGTCTTCATGCTTTGCTGTAACCTGCCTATGAATGTTCCAGCTGTCACCACAAAATCCATATCTTTACTTTTATTTACTCTTTTAGCATATTTGGCAGGGGTCTAATATCCTCCCTACACTACCTGAGATCATCTTACAAATTGTGGAAAACCATGGCACCAAGGCTAGCGAGTATGTCAGGGTAAGTCAGGCTAAGCAGCCTTTCCCTAGGCATTAAGACCCAATTGTCTCCATTCTGGTCTCTCTTACACCAAGGTTTTTATTCATGGCTGGGATGAAGAAAAACAGTCTAGAAGATCTTCCATTTTTGAAAGAGAGAATTGTGTGCGGCCAATCATGATGACTCATCTCTATAATTCCAGCATTCAGGAGACTTATACAGAGTATTGCAGAGAGTTTAAAGTCAACCTGGCTTGCAGAGTGGATACCAAGTCAGCCAGAGATGCACACACACACACACACACACACACACACACACACACACACACACACACACACACCACACCATACACACACACACACACACACACACACACACACACACACACACACACTCGGGGGTAATGAGTTATAAGATTCCCTTTCCAGGTCTAGGAGAGTTCTTTTTCCCTACGTCCATTCTGTTAGTGATAGATGCCATTGTGTCTTTTTTGGGTTGAGCTCAGACTCCTGAACTCCTGAATGTACTAAAACACACTAATTTTGGAAGTAAAAAAAAAAAGGTAACTTCTGATATTCAATGAGAGAGAGAGAGAAAGAGAGAGAGAGAGAGAGAGAGAGAGAGAGAGAGAGAGAGAGAGGTGACTCTCTTTGGGATATCTCTTCTCCCTCCTGGGATCAACATAGTGTCCTAGTTACACAATGTTTCCAAGACAGTTCACAAAGACATGAACCAACATAGACATACTATACTTATAAATAAAATCAGATATAATTATGAGTACAGCCCCTACACACATCTCTACGTGATATAGCTAGAATTCTTCAAATAAAATTCTAGTACATCATATGCTAATGAAACTTAATTAAAATCTGAAAACTATACAAAAAGGCATGCTATTTACATAAATCCAATACAAAACACAACATGGTGTATTAGTGAGTAAAAGGGGCATATTACAGAATTGTTTGTGACTTATCTTTGTTAAGAAGCCTTTTGGGAGTGAGGACAAGAAAGCTCAGCAGGCAACAGTGCATGCCACCACGCCTCATGGACAATTCCTGGTTCCTGCGTGGAAGAAGAGGACAACTTCAACAAACTGTCTATGCTCTCCACAAGTGTGCACACACATGCTCACGAGAACACTCCTGCACATAAAATAATGTAAAAAGTATTTTAAATATGTGTGTATGCCATTAGACTCATCTATAAAATCTACAGAAAAACAAAATCTGGGTGTGTGGGAAGTCCTTTATGATTTGTTGAACTTTGTCTCGCTTGAGCTTAAATGTACATTCATTTTATGTGAAAATATGACAAATGTTACAAAGTGTATTTTAAGACACTTGAAAAAGATTAGAAAGACAAGAAAATAAAAATCACTGAAAAGAATCAAGTTAAGTTGGTGTGCAGAGGAGAGGGATAAAGAGGAGGGAAGAAAAAGGTGAGGGGAAGGAGGGAGGGAGGGATCAATTTAACAGGAAAACAGAAGCAAACTTTAGGTAAAATGGAAATATTAAAAGATAGCAAAGGAGGAGGGAAGGGTGGGGAGAAATGTAATTATATTATAATCTCAAAAAGAAGCTAGAAGCGAAAAACAAAGTGAGAAAGTAGGAAACAGCAACACACAGGTTATATGTTTCTCTGTTAAACTTTTCTCTCAGAATACATGTCTTTTATTTACGGGTTGCTTTGTTTCTTTAATGTCTGCTGGTTTCTTGCCAAAGCTCTAGATTTCTCTGCAGCTAATTAAGACCCTTGTCTGGATTTGGACCCTGGAGGTAAAGGTCAGAGCTGCTGGTGGGGCTCTCAGAGTTTCTCACTGCTATTCTTTGAGCTCCTAAAAGCTTAACTCCTCAATTACCAACCTGAAAAATGATGGTGTCTTTCAGAACACAAACCCTCCTGTTAAATCTCTGCCCATTTAACCCCTCATTAACTCACTGGACCCTTTGGACTGAATTTATATGTTCATTTCACTGGGCTCTGGTATTTTCCAGGGACAAAGTCTGCAGGGAACTGCCTTCCTGTTTCTCCAATGACTATTTACCCTCAGGACAGTCTTCCAAGCCACACAGCTTTTCAGAACAAAGGTGTTAATCAGAGCAACACCTCACACAATTGGACTCTGGGTGGTGGCTAAGTCCTGGCTGGCTGAAAATAACCACCGACACCTAGACATAAAAACAACAACAACAACAACAAAAAGGTTGTGGAAAACTGACAGGACATGGGGTAATAAGTCATATAAATTCTCCTGCCTACTAATGTGAGTGCTAAGAAGGAAATCAAAGAATACAAATGTCCCACTTTGTACTGCTTAATTTATAGCAGAGTACCAAAACACACCCCTGATGCAGTTTGGGGGAGGCTCAATTATACAAGTAATTACCAAGTCCTCAAAGGAACATGTGAACTAACACTGTGGTGAATTTTAAAAAATGATCCAAAATTATTATAGTCACAATTACTTTATTCTTAGCTAATAAATAAACATATCTGATCATCTAATGAAGTCTTCCTCAGAGGCCACTGGGCATGGTCACAGCTCTCCAAGCTACTTGGCTTTTCGTTCCGAGAGGGTGGGCCAATATACCAGACAATCTGCTTGCTCAAGCTGCATGGGGTATCTGCTCCTCCATGGTGTGAGCTGTCGCCTGCAAGAATGGCTTCACACACAGCAGAAGAGACAGCCACCTCATGCCATGACAGGCCATCCCCAGGATGCTGAAGACAGGCGTGAGAGATTGTACTCTAGGTCCGGCATTATTTTTTATGGGGTTTTTCTAGTACACAGGGAAAAAAAAAAAAAAAACATGGCTCATTTCTGTGTTTGTGAAACATGGTACTGGCCCTGATCTCTGCAGATGGAGTTCCACTCGAGCAAGCCAGTCACTGAAACAATATACTGATTTCTGTCAAGTTTAAAAAAACAGAAGAGGGGGTGGCTCTGTTTGTAAGCTGGGCTTGACGCACTATGTACAGCACAGGGTTAAATAGAGCTGTAGAAATGTGGTGCTGTTCAATAAACTTTCCGTTCTGTCTGCAGCAAACATTTTAGATGGAGAGACAGAACTGGCAGCTCAAGGCTCGGTGTCTGTTAAAAAAGATGCGGCCAGGGTGATGCTGCCTGCCGTTTAAAGAGCACCACGGCAGTAATTAGTTGAGCAAAAGAAAATTGATTGTTTGTCTTTTTTAATCTATGCAGTGTGCTTCATATAGGAAGTGTAATCAGCTTTAAACACTGAGATGATTTATGTAGACCCCAGCAAGTGTGACAGGAGACACACTCAGATGAGAGTCACTGTCGTGTGGAACTACGAAAGCGCTCTTGTCTTCCTGGTAACTTTAATTTTACTGCTCTGCTTTCAACAGAGACATTCATGTGGTGAAGGGGTTGAAAAGTCCCGTTTGTTCAAAATGCTGTTCAAGTATGTTGTTATATGATAGCCCCACATCCCAGATCTACCAGGAGACCGCAAACAGTATCATAGCTGTTCACTACCACTGTACCTCTGTCTGGATCCCCAGACTATTAAATAATAGAATCTAACAAATTATAAACAGTAATTAGGACTGGCGCAGAGGGCAAAGGCACTTGTGTCCAAGTCTGATGACCTGAGTTCAATCCCCAGGACCCACACAGCAGAAAGAGAAGACAAATACCTCCAAGTTGTCCTCTGCCTCCAGAGGAACGTGGCGGCAAGAACAAACACACAAAATAAATTTTAAAAACACAAATTAAAATTTCAGTTAGATATATCTTCACACTAAATTTTCGTCCTCACAAATTGAGTGTGCATACCTCACACCACCTAATTGCTATGATTTGGATCTGGAATGTTTTATGAAGACCCATACATTCAAGATCTGATTCTCAGCTTGATACCATTGGAAAGTAATGGGAATGTTAAGAAGGGCTTCTTGGGCTAATGAGGTAGTCCAGCACTTCCACACAAGCTTAACCACCTGAATTTGGGGAGCCCACAGTAAAAGGTGAGAACTGAGCCCTGACAGCTGTTCTCGGCTACTGCACACTGGCCATGGTCCACGTGTGTACATATCATTATCATCATCGTCATGTGTTTTAAAAGAAGGAAGGCTTCCCGGGAGGTTTTGCTAATCTGGGGGATGCCATCCCAAAGGACTGTGAGGTGCCAGTGTCTTCTTGTTCTCCTCCATGTCAGCATGATGTACACCTTCTTTTAATGTACTGTCTCACCCAGACAGAGAGGCAACGCACTAACCCACGAGGTCCAAACCTACAAAGCTGGGCATCAAATAAAGCTTTCCTCTCTCTAAATTTACTGTCTCAGGTGACAACACGCTAACACATACACACACACACACACACACACACACACACACACACACACACACACACACGTTTGTATGTATGTATTATGTATGTATGTATGTATGTATGTATGTATGTTAGTCAGAGCTCCCTGGTCTGCTCAGTCCACTCCTCCGAGCAGAACTGATAGAATGAATACACACTGAAAGAGGATTTATTTGGTTACCTTACATGATACAGTCTGGGTAATCCAACAGTGATTGTTCTTCACATTGGAGAGGCTGCGAGCCCTACAGCTCCTCAGTCGTGAGAGGACATATCCCGATCTGGTGCTGAGGCCTGGAGGATCCGTGGAGAGTTACTGCCCTTCAGTCTACATTGGAAGGCCAACGAATCTAGGTTCTGATGTCAGAGGATGGGAGCAGCAGCATTGACAACAGCAGCAGCAGAGTAGATGCACCAGCCCACAAGAGCTGAAGGCAAACAGGCAAAATGCAATAGGAAATACCCTTAGAGACCTTCCCATAGGCAGGTCTTTCAGTTTTTTTCCAGATCCAATCAACCTATAGGGGCAGTAGTGGCACACACCTTTAATCCCAGCACTCAGAGGCAGAGGCAGAGGCAGGCAGATCTCTGTGAGTTTGAGGCCAGCCTGGTCTACAGAATGAGTTCCAGGACAACCAGAGCTACACAGAAAAACCCAGCTTCAAAAACAAAACAAAAAAATTGATTAGGCATCACACTGCACATGCACTGTGTAAGTAACATTGCTGTGTCTCTGCCTCTAAATGACCGGCTTCTGACACAGGCAACGTCTTTTTTCATGTCTCATGCCAGACAAATAAAAGGCTTTCAAGAACAGTCACTACGGGGCTGGAGAGATGGCTCAGTGGTTAAGAGTACTTGCTGCTGCTCTTCCAGAGGACCTGAGTTTGGTTCTCAGCATCCATATCCAATGTCCTCTTCTGGTCTCAGCAGACACCTACAACATGTGTCACACAAACACACACACATATGCACATAAATGAAATAACATTGTAAAAATAAAAATAAAAAAGAATGCTTACCATATGAGTAAATGCCATGGTCTGATCACTGGTTCTTTGGCGCCTCTCTGAAACTGGTACCTGCAATGTAAGATTTCTTCTGTCCTCCTATAATAACAGCTAGTGTTTTGGAACCAAACATAAAATAGCTACATGCCCTATATGTATTCCATTTAATCTTCAGCAGAACCCTTGAGGGTTGACGTAATGGTTCTCATTGCCTTCCTTCCTCAGAAGGGGAAACTGAAGTTGAAAGACTAAGTGATTTGCCTGAGGTCACACAGCCGGAGGATGTCCAGCCATGAGCTAAGCTGTATCTGTAGATTCCAGAGGTAACAGCTCATCCCAGGCATTTCACAAGAATCCTGAGCCAGAAATGATCCCAAAGAAAAAACCAAGTGCCTAAGCTTGAGAAATAGATAGCAGTGGCTTGCCTCTGAGCACCTTGAGGCTGTGAAAACTCAAGGATCCCTCACTTCTGTCCTCTGCCTTCAGGAACTGGTTGTTGGCACCTGAGACCTCCTGCTGGGGTATCTAGGTTAGAGGAGGCTTGAGTGGGAGTGATGAGCCAATTCTGGATGAGCCTGAGTCCACACATGAGTCTACACAGAAGGTGCAGGCAAGGAACAGTACCAAGGAGAGCTTTCAAAGTCATGAACCTGCAGTCACACACTGGAAGTAAGTACAAACTAGATTCAATAATGAGACTACATCTGCTGTATTATTTCTAAGGACACTCTGCTTACTACACTCCCGGGCTTAGCAGAAGGACCACATAATGAGTGTGGAGTCTGCATGTAGACAAGAAAAAATCTAGGATGTCACAAGATTTCACCAAGGCCAAAGTCCCCACACTCTGCTCCAGAGCTGCCCCTCTTCTTCCCCACCCTGTGGGACTCGCCAATGGGACTAAGCTTTTGTGTAGCAGAAATCCCCAACCATCTGCGTATGGAAACAAAGAAAGGGATGTCTGTCCCTGGCTGTTCTGAGGGTGGTTTGCCACTACCCATGCTCCCTTGTTGCCTAAATCAGACCACCACTCATACTACTCCTCATCTGCTCATTGTCAGTCCACCCTTGTTTCCAGAAGCTCTGGCGGTGTCCGAAATGCAAACCGGACAAAGCCGGAGAGTTCAAAATGCAGAAACAGACCTACAGAGGCTCCCATCGCCAGGGGCCTGTGCTTGTGTCCAGGCACATCCGTGGAGCAACACTGCCACCCAGTGGGCAACTGAGTCATTCATGAGCTTTGTTGCCTCAAAACTGAAATAATTAGGCCAGGAAAATGATCTTTAGAGGGCCTGAATGGTGGACCTCAAAAAAGGTCTGTGGCCAGGTGTGACGTCTCACACCTGTAGTCTCAGTGTTAAGATGCTGAGACAGGAGGATTATTGTGAATTTGAGGAAAGCTTGGGAGGGGGAGGGGAGGGGGGGAGGGGAGGGGGAGGGGAGGGGAGAGGGAGGGGAGGGGGAGAGGAGGGGAGGGGGGAGGGGAGGGGGGGCAGCCTTAGTGTCTGGGGCAGACTCCACTCAGAAGATGCCCTGGCTGCTTCATCAACAAACTCCGAGCGAGCAGTGACTTTCCAAGAGAGCACAGGGGAAGAGCAGGCATGAATATTGACCAGAGGGAAGTTGGAGAGACAGGGAGACCAGGAACACAGCCAGAAATGCAGAACAAACAACCCAGATTGGCCTTCAAGGGCATTTTAGTCCCCATCCTGGACACCCATAGCAAGGCTCAGACGTTTTTGACTCTATACAGAAATGAACAAATGACTGTAATAATGATTCTGCAAGCATCTTTTCCCCCAACAGGTCTGTCCCGCCATTTTCTGCAGCTGTTCTACCTATACAGTACTGGGCATAGAACCTGGGCCTTCATGCTAGTCGAGTCCCCTCTCACTGAGTTGCATCCCAAGGAAAACAGACTGGACAGTGAGAGGACCCCATGTGTGACACAGTGTTAGAGACTCCTATAGTATGGACACTGAGAACACACACTTTTACCTATGTGAAGCCTGGGCCAGGAGAATGGAGCAGAAGCTGAGACAAGTCTCAGTCCCAGAGGTCATGGGCGTGGCAGCAACCCCGACCAGAGGTCAATGAAAGAGCACTTTGCCGAGAGGTGCCTCAGATGATTCTGTGTTAACTGTAGCTGACACTGTGCTCACTTTAAATAAAACATCTGCAGCAATTGTAACTGCATTCCATGTAGATGCTTTCTGTTATCTCATCTTAGAGGTCAGTTACACTGAAACCATCTTCAGTGGTTAAGGATCATCCTACTAGCTTAATTTGCATATTACAAACAAATAAAGCAAACATTTAAAAACATGGTGCAAGTCCCATCTGTCTTCAAAACCCACAGATATGTATGTGTCTGTGAGTGAGTGTGGTAGGTGGTGGGGGCATGAAAGTGTGAGTGTGTATGAGTGTGTGCCTGTGAGTCTGGGGGTGTGTATGGCTATGTGTGTGAATGTGAGTGTGTGGATGTATTATTGTGTGTGTGGCTGCATGTATGTGAGTGTTGTGTGTGAGAATCATTTGCATAGCCTTTAAAAGTGACCAAAAAAACGATTGTGTCCAGTTCATCACCCTAGAACCGCCTCCAAAAAATTCAATAAAATATGTGATTGGCAACAGCAACCGATCTGATTACTTCCCAGGGTTTGTTTTGTTTTTAAGACAGTCTCACTATGTAGCCCAGGCTGACTTCAAACTTGCAATCCTCCTGCTTCAGCCTCCTGAATACTGAAATTACAGGCATTTGCCACAACACCCAAGTATGTGCCTGAGATTCCAACCAAGTGAAAATAAGAAAGATACACAAATTAAATTCTCCTCAACACTGGTTATTGCAAAGGAGTGGAGTCTTGTAACAATTCTGTTTTTGTATCAAGAAGGTAACTATTACTCCAAGTAACATGATAGAGCAGGAAGATTTAGTCAGGGGAAGAATAGAGGAGAGCAAGAAAAGAAATACCATAATAGAGGGAGCCATTATGGGTTTAAAAAGTATTCTGGCACTAGGAAATTGTCCAGAGATCTACAAGATTGACCCCAACTAACTAAGCAATAATAAAGAGGCTACCTTAAAAGCCCTTCTCCAATAATAAGATTGATGACTACCTTATATGACATTCTAGAGCCTTCATCCAGTAGTGGATGGAAGCAGAAGCAGACACGCACAGCTAAACACTGAGCTGAACTCTGGAATACAGATGCAGAGAGGGAGGAGTGATGAGCAAAGGGGTCAAGACTAGGCTGGAGAAAGCCACAGAAACAGCTGACCTGAACACGTGGGAGTTCATGGACCCCAGACTGATAGCTGGGAAACCAGCATAGGACTGTCCCAGACCTCCTGAGCAAGGATGTCAGTTTGGAGGTCTGGGCAATCTATGGGGCCTCTGGGGATCAGTATTTACAGTATTTACAGTACACAAATGGACTTTGAGAGCCCACTCAACATAGAGGGATACTCTCTTAGCCTAGACACACAGGGGAGGGTCTAGGCCCTGCTCCAAATGATATGACAGACTTTGTAGATCCCCCATGGAAGGCCTTACCCTCCCTGGGGAGCAAAAGGGGTTGGGATAGGGGTGGGGGCAGGGGAGGAGGGGAGGGAGAGGGAACTGGGGTTGACATGTAAAAGAAGCTTGTTTCTAATGTAAAATTGGTCTAATTATAATTACAAAAATAAAAAATTAAATAAAACTTAAAATTTTAAAAAATGGGTCTTCTGCATCCATAGCTGTGGTTGTCAGTCAGCCTGTTATTTGGTTTAATGTCATTAATTATGTAATATGAAAGGCATCTTACAGGAATATGGCTATTTTAAGAAAAAGCTTAAATTAATTTTCACTGAGTTTGTATTTTTAGGGCTTCAAGGTACATTTTTAAAGTAGACATGTTGATGCTGTTCAACTATACACCGTGTCTCAGCTAAGGCTCTACAATGTTTACTGATGTGTATCATATAGATTCTGCCTGACTCGCAGAAACATGCCTCCTGTTTTGATCACTGTACTTCCTGCCTGCTATCCCTCTCGATCACACCCCTATCATACACCTCCTCCAAAGAACACCCGACATCTCAAAAATATGTAGAAAAATAGAGGATTCATAGACTTGCATTTCCCATAGGCCCTCATTTGTGCAGCAACTGTATATTTAAGACCTACTTAGCTGGCATGAAGGAGAAACGTTGTTCCCATCCAAAAGCTCATAATCTGGTCAGTCATTGTCTCTGAAGACAACAGGATACACTTTCCAGTCCCCAAGAGGAAAGAGGCTGAGCTCTTCACTCTTTGTGACAGGACAAAGTAATATGAAAACTTCTTAATGTCTCTCACAGTCAAACTCAGGCCAACCCAGGCATATTTGCCCACAGAAGACGGGAAATCATGTAGACAGCCATCAGGGGAGTACACAGTAAAATAGAAGGGAAATACCATTGTAGAGTAGGCCTTTTATTGTTATCAGAATCCTAATAGTAAAGGGAGCAGGACGAAAGGATGGGCAGGCCCAGGACTGCTCTGCTGTGCACACTATGAGCGGTGCTAGGACTGAAAAGTGACTTAGCTAAGCTCGCCCAAAGAACATGAGGGTCCTGAAGTAGCTTGGGAGCGAAGAAACATTAGCCCTTCAGTATCTCACAGGGCCTGGGATTTCTGCCATTTGATAAACAGCAGACCAGAAATGGATGAATTTCTCAGTGGACGTGGGGAAAGGAGGTCAGGTTGTGACCAAACTTTCTCACCAATTTAAAGGAGGAAGGCACTAAAGAAGAACACCAATAAACAATGAAGGGTATCTCTTGTGTTATCAAAGCTGTGGCTTATGGACCCTTTCTAAGCTCAATGACAGTCTAGCCAGCATTAAATGAAGACTCAACCTCCCATAAACAGGAAAACCCCAATCCCCACACAGCTGACAAACAATGGGGCTGCAACTCTTCAGTGGGAACTTTCATCACTGTGCTGTTCTGTGTTGTGAGATATTTTTGGTTGCTACATAGCCCTCAGTCTCCCAGAACTCGGAGCTGTTATATATTACCACAGTAATGTTAAGGTGTCCTGCACCTGAGATGGCAAGTATAGTCCTAAATCATCTCAGAGATTTCCAGATTGGCTCTGTACCAGCTAGGACTTCAGGACTCAAATAAGTCTGCGGGTCCTACAGTCATAAAAGGTATTTCTAAAGCTGAAAAACATAAATGCAATGAACAAAGCCAATCACCACACAAATATCTACCTGATTTATATCACACAGCAGCCGTTGTCATTATCAAACAGGAGTGATTATTCTGAGAACAAAGATGAGGGTCAATATGAATGAAGAAAAGTTAATTTTCACTCATACAAACTATGTAGTGGGACAGTTAGTCTTCATTGTGAGGGTGGGCTAGATTTGGCATCACCCGGGAGACACACTTCTGAGTAAGTCCAGGAAGGCGTTTCCAGGGAAGATTAACTGGGGAGTGAAAATCATCCCATAGTCTGGGTGTCCAGACCATAATAGGAAAGATGAAAGCCAGAAAGGACTGCCAGCACTCCCTGCCGCCAGCTTCCACATCTGTAGAAACTGGGGAGTCCCTGCCTCTTTCTTGTTGCCATGAATCCTGCCATGTTTCCCCATTATGATAAACTACAGCCAAAGCAAATCCTCATCCCCTTCCATTGCTTCTGTCAGAGATTTTGTCACAGTGAGAAAAGCCATTCCCATGGGAAGGGACTAGCTCCCTGACTATGGTTGGAAGGCTCGGATACACATTCTCAGCTGTACAGAGATTGTTCGTGCATGTCAGACTCTACTGACCCAGAGCCGGAAGAAGAAATGCGCATGTCTTGGCTGACACAAAGGAAACTGGGAACCTGTATAGCAAAACTCAAGAGTACTGCAACTGCTTTGTACAACACTGCCTCTCACTACAACTGTTCTCTTCTGAGTCCTCGTCTAGAGAAGTTGTGTATTGATGTGACGGCATCGGGTATTTGTAAAAACACCAAAAATGTGTTCAAAGAGAATTAAGGGTGGTGCCAATTGAAAATGTCAGTGTGTCTGTCACATAGTGGGGCCGGGCCTTGGTTTCCATTTCTCTTTTCTCTCTTCTGAGTCCCAGGGAAGCGATGGATGTTCTCCAAATCAGGATGATGTATTTGCTTTGCTGCTTGATGCTGCAATGCAAAGTGTGAGGCTGAAAATTTATCTTTTCAGTGAGTCTAGAACGTTAATATCCCACTATCATATACAGCCCATTTATATGGAAAAACAAGACAGGCCCCCACCTTTTCTTATTCATCTGGCTCAGTAAATGTTCTGTATAAGAATAGGAATGCATGTCCCTTTGGACCAGTGTAGCTCAGCCGTGACAATACTGAGGTTTTTGACCAGCGAGTCTTTTCCTTGGAGCAACATCCCTGGCTTCTAATAGCCAGGTAACGGTGTGGTACCTCACTAACATGATGACCCAAAGTATCTGCAGACATTGCCAAAGTGGTCCCAATTGAGATACGGCTCTAATCTCTTCTCCCTAGATACACTCCTCAAGGCCCATGGGCACCCTTAACTGGACCCATGTTTTCCTGAGATGTGGCAAATTGCTATTTTCTTTGCAGAAGGTCAGGCTGTGTGTGGGTGAGATCTGTATCTAAGCATCTCACTTGCATCCATCCTGTAGGCTCAGCCCCCATGGCTGAGAAGAATGACAGGAGTCATATACAATACAAAGAGAGCCTTCCATGCTAATATTCAAGAATGGTTGGGTCTTGGTTTTTAATTAACTTGTGTTCACATCCTTTAATACATCTGTAATTGTCAGGGAGATGACTACCACTAGGATGCAACAGCTAGGGCAAGACCACTGGCTCTGTGCTTTTGTTTCCACAAGCAACACACCCCCTGCTTCCTTAGGTCAGGGCTGGCTGGGTAATGGTGGCATCCACAGGAGACTCTGGATCCCTGCCTCCTTCTTTTACCTGGTTTAGAATCAAAGAGACACAAGTAATGTGTTTCTCCAAATGGAATAAAGAGAGAAGTGGCGCTGTGGATAACGCCCAGAGTTCTAAATCACGTCCCAACCTAACACACTAGCACACATCTCTTAGCTCAGGAGATAATTAGATTTCAGCTCCACCTCATGCATGTCGATCCTGAGAGATCTGAAAGGGTGGGTCATGACTAACACAATCACTTTTATTCTGATATTCAAATTACCAATGTGCTGCCTACTGTTGCTTGGGCTGGGAAATTGTTTCCAAAAAGAGCAGGGGGCCTTTTCACTCCCCCGTGCTCAGAAACAGAGCTGTTTCAATGCTTCAGTGTTGGGAGCCTGACTTTTTAATCCGGCTGTCATCCCTGTGGCATTCCATACCCAGTGACTGAAATGGTCTTGACTGACTTTATTAACTTTCAGAAACCTTGGGATAACTCTGAGACAGTTCACTGGAATAGTGTGTTGTGGCTTGGAAGTAAAGTGTCGCTGCAAAGTCTCCCTATTAAAAACTAGATCCACAGTGAGTCAGACATCTGAATGGAACCTGAGGGCTCTGATCAAAGCAATGGGCTAATTCATTTTAAAAAAATAGATAAACTACTAGTGGGTGGGGCCTGATTCCAGGGATAGGTCACTATGGGGGTCTGTTTCTGAAAAGTTCCCCTCTCCCTCTCTCTCTCCCTCCCCTCCCCTCCTCCCTCCCCCTGCCCTCCCCCTCTCTCCACCCCTTTTTCTGGCCACCATGACTTTAGCAGGCTCTGCCATGTTCCCCTAACATCATGATGTTTCTGCCTCAGATCAGGGCCAATGCAGTGAAGCAAGGAGTTAGCCATGGACCAATGCCTCTGCAACCGTGACCCAAGATAAACCTCCCTCCTCTTACATTGTTTGTGCCAGGTCAATTGTCAGAGTGACAACACCTCACCCACAATCTGGTTGCACGGAGTCTCCAGGTTCATGGGGCAGTGGTGAGGAATGCCTCCTTACCTTGCTCTTCCCAATACTAAACTAACACCAAAAGAGAAAACCAAAACATGCATGTTTCACAAAACTTGGAATTATAATAGAAATGCAAAATCACAAACAGCAAGCCAAAACAGGTCTCTTTGACCTGGTGTGAGTTAGGATGTTAGATGCCTCGGTCAACATCCAGGGATAACATATGTATCACCAAACAACCTGCTTGGAAAGGAGAAGGTGGGCTGGCAAGATGGCTCAGCGGGGAAAGTCCCTTGCCACCAAGCCTGAATATACACATGATAAAAAGAGAGAAGTCACTGCTACAATTTGCCTTCTGACTGCACATATGTGTCATGACATGTGCATGCACCTGTACACATGTGCACCACCTACAAAATGAAGAGAATGAGCGGCCATATAGGATATCAGTTTTCAGACCCAATAGGGAAAAAACACAGAATGTGTCTCAAAATGCACAGTTTATTAGCTTGGAAAAGGTAAGGTTTAAGATTGCTCTAATTCTTTTCAATAAATTATTAAATTCTGGGACTTGGCAGCTTGGTAGCTCAGTTGGCAGAGTGTTTGCTTGGCATACATAAACCCTTGGTTCCCAGTATCACATAAATCAGGTGTGGTGGGGTACACCTGTAATCCTAACACTTGAAAGTGGAGACAGGAGACAGGAATCAGAAGTCCAGGGGTTATCCTCAGCTACAGAGAAGTTGAGAATAGCCTGTGCTACATGAACTCCTGTCTCCAAAAAGTATATATGAAAATGTCCCTTATAAAAAAATGTTTCACTTATGATTTGAGAAATACTCTAGGAAGACTGGGAAATGGCTCAGTTGATAAAGTTTTTGCCATGCCGTCAGAAGATCCTGGGTACAGGAAGCCTTGGCCCTGTGCCCATTGTGAGAGAGACCTGGGTGCAACACAATTCTTCACAGACCTTGAAAGAACAAAACTCAAATTTATATGGAAAAACAAAAAAATTCCAGGATAGCCAAAACTTCCAGAGGCATCACTGTACCTGACTTCAAGCTCTACTACAGAGCTATAGTAATGAAACTTGGTATTGGCACAAAACAGACAGGTAAAACAATAGAATTGCATTGAAAACCCTGATATTAATCCACATACCTATGAACACCTGATTTTTGACAAAGAAGCCAAAATTATCCAATGGAAAAAAGAAAGTGTCTTCAACAAATGGTGCTGGCATAAATGGATGCTGTCATGTAAGACTGCAGATAGCTCAGTATCTATCACCATGCACAAAACTTAAGTCCATTATGGATCAAAGACATCAACACAAATCCAACCACACTGAACCTCTTAGAGGAGAAAGTGGGAAGTACCCTTGAACACATTGGCACAGGAGACCACTTCCTGACCATAACATCACTAGCACAGACACTGAAATCAACAATTAATAAATGTCCAAAATATACAAAGAACTCAAGAAGTTAGTCACCAAAACACCAAATAATCCAATTAAAAATTGGGTACAGATCTAAATAGAGAATTCTCCATAGAGGAATCTCAAATGGCCAAAAAGCACTTAAGAAATTGCTCAACATGCATAGCCATCAAGGAAATGAAAATCAAAACAACTTTGAGATACCATCTTACACCTGCTAGAATGGCTAAAATGAAAAACACTAATAGTTTATGCTTGAGAGGATATGGAGAAAGGGAAACACCCCTCTATTGCTGGTGGGAGTGCAAACTCGTACAGCCACTGTGGAAATCAGTATGGAAGTTTCTCAGAAAAATAGGAATCAGTCTACCTCAAGTTCCAGCAATTCCATTCTTAGTCATGTACCCAAAGGATGCACATTCATACAACAAGGACATATGTCCACCTATGTTCATAGCAGCATTATTTGTAATAGCCAGAACCTGGAAGCAACCTAGATGCCCCTCAACCAAAAAAAATGGATAAAGAAAATGTGGTGCACTTACACAATGGAGTACTAGTCAGCAGAAAAAAAAAAGAATGAGATCTTGAAATTCAAAGGCAAATGGATAGAACTAGAAGAAACCATCTTAAGTGAGGTAACTCAGTCACAGAAAAAAAACATGGGATGTACTCACTCATAAGTGGATTTTAGACATAGAGCAAAGGATTACCAGACTACAATCCACAACCCCAGAGAAGCTAGAAAACAAGGAAGACCCTAAGAGAGACATACATGGACCCTCCGAGAAGGGGAAAGAGACAAGATCTCTTGAGTAAATTGGGAGCACGTGCTGGGGGAGGTAGGAGACAGAGCAGAGAAAAAGGGAGGGGGAGGAGAACACTAGGTCGAGTTGGGGGAAGAACAGAGAAGGAGAGCAAGGAAAGAGATACCTTAATAGAAGGAGCCATTAATCTGGCACTAGGGAAATCTCCAGGGATCCTCAAGAATGACCCCAACTAAGAATCTAAACAATAGTGGAGAAGCTACTTAAATGCCCTTCCCCTATAATGAGATTGATGACTATCTTAAATTCCAATCATAGAGCCTTCATCCAGTAGATGATGGAAGCAGAAACAGAGATTCACAGCTAAACACTGAGCTGAACTCCTAGAATCAGTTGTGGAGAGGGAGGAGTGATGAGCAAAGGGGTCAAGACCACGCTGGGGAAATGCACAGAAACAGCTGACCTGAGCAAGTGGGAGCTCATGGATCCCAGTCTGACAGCTAGGGACCCAGCATAAGACCAAACCAGGCCCCCTGAGTGTGGGTGTCAGTTGGGAGGCCTGGGCAGTCTATGGGGCCACTGGCAGTGGAACCAATATTTATCCCTAGTGCATGAATGGGCTTTGAGAACCCATTCCCTATGGAGGAACACTCTGTAAGCCTAGATACATGGGGGGGGGGCTAGGTCCTGCCCCAAATGATGTGACAGACTCTGATGATCCCCCATGGAGGCCTCACCCTTCCTGAGGAGTAAATGGAGCGTAGGGGATTTGTGGGAGAATAGGAAGGAGAGGGAACTGGGATTGGTATGTAAAATAAGATTGTTTTTAATTTAAATAAAAAACATTATTTAAAAAAGGATCCTGGGTACAGTACCCCAGTACTCATGTAAAAAGCCTGGTTGATAACATGCATCTGTCATCCCAGTACAAAGGAGGCAGGAAAGGTGGGGACTGAGCACATTAGCCAGGCCGCATAAATGAATCTTGAGCTCTGGGTTTAATGAGAAGCCTGCAAATTCCAAGATTCCTTTGTTTTTTGTTTTTGTTTTTGTTTTTGTTTTTCCTGCTGAGTAGTACTCCATTGTGTAAATGTACCACATTTTCTCCATCCATTCTTCAGTTGAGGGGCATCTAGGTTACTTCCAGGTTCTGGCTGTTACAAATAATGCTACTATGAACATGGTTAAACCGATGTCCTTGTTGTATGAATGTGAATCTTTTGGGTATATCCCTAAGAGTGGAATTGCTGGATCTTGTGGTAGACTCATTCCCATTTTCTTGAGGAGTTGCCATACTGATTTCCAAAGTGGCTGTACAAGTTGGCATTCCCACCAGCAGCGGAGGAGTGATCCCCTTTCTCCACATCCTCTCCAGTATAAGCTATTTTTTCTCTTTTTTAGTTTTTTATTTTTTATATATTTGAATTACAAACAAGATTGAATTACATGATGATCCCAGTTGCTATTTTTTCTTTTATTTTAGCCATTCTGACAGGAGTAAGATGGTATCTCAGAGTGGTTTTGAGGCTAAGGATTTTGAGCACTTATGTGTCTTTCAGCCATTTTAGATTCCTCCATTGAGAATTCACTATTTAGATCTGTACCCCACTTTTTAATTGTATTATTTGATGTTTTGGTGACTAGCTTCTTGAGTTCTTTGTATATTTTGAAGATCAGCCCTCTGTCAGATGTGGGGTTGGTGAATATCTTTTCCCATTCTATGGACTGCCGTTTTGTTTTGTTGACTGTGTCCTTTGCCTTACAAAAGCTTCTCAGTTTCAGGAGGTCCCATTTATTAATCTCAGTGTCTGTGCTACTGGTGTTATGTTCAGGAAGTAGGCTCCTGCATATATAAAGTAGAGAGCCATTGAGGAAGATACCAGACAATGACCTCTGACCTCTACAGGCACTCACACATCTACACATACTCTCTCACACACAATAACACTCTGGATAACACTTTAAATGGCATGAATATTTAAATTGCTTTATTTATAGCTCTCCAAATAAAATATTAGTTCAGCCTGAAGTTCACTATGTGGTTCAGCTTGGCCACATACCCTCAGCAAGTCTCCCGCCTCAGCTTCCCACTGTCAGGGTTACAAGTGTAAGTCAAGAGTATTTTTTATCTTGGGAATAGATGTAGTTTCTCATGTATGCCATCTCTTTGCTCTTGACATATTGTTTAATTATGATGACCCATCTAGCAGGTCTATTCCAAACACTCCACCCTAGTGCCATTGTGTCCAAATATGTGATCTAAATTTCAGGACCAATAACACCAGCTACAAGATACTTTGGAAAGAGAAATCCCTAGTCATACCCAAAACTCTGATCTTCCATTACACAGAACTGTCAGGCAGACAGAAACTCCATAATTCATTTTCCTTCTTTGCCTATTCTTACCCTCACTTCAACCCACTGAGGATTTCCAGAAACTTTTAAGAAGAATATACGTCACAAAAGAACAAACTAGTTGAAGGAACTGAGACAAAAGCAGATGAGAAAAGGGTGCCAGAAAAAAGTAAGGTCAGAATTCTCACAGCATGAAGCCATGTCTAAGTTCCAAGAAGTGACTTCAAGCCTCCCAGTGGCCAAGCTGAGGACAGGGAGAGGATCGTTGTAAAAGAAAGCAAACTTGTGAAGAACAATTCAGTTGAAAGAGTCTCCAGTCTGGGAAGCAATCCCCATGGCAATGCCTTCTAAGAGGGTAGAGTCAGACAGGGATCACAGCAGCATCTGCCATCATTACACTTTCAGTCTCCTAGCCTTTATCAAGGCAATGCCCAAGCCCTCTCAAGCTGCACCTGGGAGGCTGTCATGGTTAAGAATGGTGGCTAAGGAGGGAAGCTGGGCGGGTCCACCCAGTGATTCATTTTCCTTTCTTACTTGTCATGTCTCGGTTTTATTGTGTTTTCTTGACCTGTCACTGTGTACAGTCCCTAACTCTTCTTCACATGGATGAAGATTTAACCATTCTAAACCCCACTGGATTCAGTATATGATCCAAGTCTGAACCAATGAACAAAAAGAAAAACTGAATTTTAAATGTGTGCTTTATCATGGAGTGGGAAAATTGATACTGCAGTGGATAATGTCCCCCAAATCTGCCCTCCATCCCGTCTCTAGCCAGCCTGTTGGACAGGAAGGGAACCAACAGTTACTTCAAAGCTTAGTCTTGCCCCGATGGTCAAGGTTAGTCTTGTCTCTGGGGTTCATGGTGTTTGTTGGGACTTTTCTCCTTATTCTCCCTCCCAGTGAGAGGTTCCAGCATGTCAAAGCCTTCTAGCCTTACATTCCTCCTCAGTCACCATTTGGATGACACATAGATCACAGGTTAACAGCTAGGACGATGTATGTGTTGGACTACTTACAATGCATACATGTAAATTTCCTTTATAAAATGAAACACAAATGTGTTCTTATAGTATAGAATATAAAGTCCCTCCTCTGTCCCTGTCACGTGGAACACCGGCTCAGAAATTCAATAAACCTTTATGTTAATCAGAGCCCATGATGTTATTTAAAAAAAATCTTTTTTCCTTGAAAACATATCCTACCTGCATGCATGAAAAGCTATAGTGATTCTGTTTTTTACTCTGAACCTCCTGTACATCCTATCTAAAATATCTATCCTCTGTAAAACCATTTTCTGGGCAAGGGATAGATGCAGCAGGCAACAGAAAATAATAATGACTATTACATGCTTTTGTAAAGAATGTCTTAAAGGAGAGAAGGCTTGCCAACATTGCTGAGTAATGATCTTTGAAGACAGCATTAAGTCCTGGCATGAAAGAGTGGAGAGAAAATATTTAATGACATCTTAATATTCCCAGATGCTGAAAAAAGCCAAGAACTGGTCACAGTGTATCAGCGACTGAACATTTTAATACCATTAGACAACAATTTTTTCCAGTTGGAGTAATAGAGTTACCCAAATCATGGGGTAGCAAAAAGGGAAGGGAAATAGAGCTGAGCTTATAAACGGCCTGGAAATCTGTCCTTTCCAATTGACTTTTAATATGGATGTGGAAACCGGGGTCGGCAATCAATTGGCTCATTTAGTTAACAGTCTGGCAGGAACCTCAATAGACTTTTGAAGCTGTTTCTGTGATGTGATCTTGGACTAATTATTCTCAGGACTGGTCCTCTACAGTCATCCTCACCTCTTGGGACATGAGCATGGGCAGAAGTCCCTTTTGAAGCTGGTGTGTCATTACTGTTTTCAACTCCTAATACAAGTGAGTTAATGGAGAACTACAAAGGTCATCCATCAGTATCCATGGGGGATTGGATCCAGGACCCAGAGTCCCTTGCAGATACCAAAATCTGTAGACACTCTAGTACTAATACAAAACAGGAAGTATTTTCACATAATCTCTTTTCATATGTGCTTTAAATCGTCTCTAGATTACTTGTGTCTAATACACTATAATGTCATCTAAACATTTGCTATAATAGTTAAAGAATAATGACAAAAGGAACACATCCATGATTTTCACAACCATTTTAGGATTGAAGTTACATTTTCAGCTCACAGTTAGTTGACTCCCTGAACACAGAACCACCTGTCAGGGACTAACATTATCTAGAATCTTATACCAGGCAGTGGCTGCTTGGTGAGAATGGACTGGAGGAAGTTCAAGGCAGGGAACCCTGCTCTGTCACAGGAAAAAGCCAGGTGGAGCAGGAGGGGCATCGAAATGAAACCAGACTATGAAAGGATTGTTTGTGAGCTGACTGTTGCCCTGGATTCTTACCTCTTTGTCTCCTCCACTATTCTACTTCCTTCCAAATAGTGAATAACATGGTCCATGTGGTCCGTACTGTTCCTTTAGCTCCAGAATGTGTTTAAAAAGAAAATAAGATAGAGTTGCTTAAAAGCCATGGCGCTTCTTCTTTGGCAAAAAAGCCTAAGCTCAGCCTCCGCAAGGTATATAAAGAATCCATTTGGTCAGGCCTGCCATAGGAACTGCAAGTCTAGGCAGCTTAAACAGACATGGTTTCCTACCATGGTAGAAGGTGAAGTCTGAGCTCATGCATTGTTAGGTTAGGATCTTCTGATGGTTCTCTCTGTGGTTTTCAGGTAGCCATCCTCTCACTGGGCTTTTGTGTAGTCTCTGTTTTCAAATTTTCCTTTCATGTAAGTCCTACTATGTGGAAGACCCTGATTGCTTGACTTCAAATCCATCATCTCTTAAAAGGTCCTATGTCCAAACAACACTGTCGGATATATTGGAGGTTGGTACTTCAACATAGGAGTTCGGCGGACACACCCAGCCATTACATACATAAATAAAACAGAAAAAAGAGAGTAGGGTGTAAGTCCTGCAGGCAGCCAGTTCACATTCAGATCATAGGCATTCCATGGCACACCCGGCTGGAGGGGGTGGGGGTGGCACAGGGTCCCTTTTTGCAGGTTCTTGCTCTCAGGTAAAATACTTAAACCACACTCTAAAAATACAGGGTGTGGGGGGGGGATACAAGCAAGCTTCCTATTGCAGCTTCCAGAAGGGAGGGTCATGCTTTCTAAATTAAGGGTCAAGAAAACAGGCAGCACTAGCAAGGGAAGCCTGCAAGCAAGTGGGGAGTAGAGGACTCCAGACAGAGGGAAAATTGCCCTGAGTGTCAGAAAGAGCAGGCTTAGGATCTGGAGTAGTGTCTGAAAATGGAATAGGAAGAGAGAAAAGGAAGGGAAAGGGAAAGGGGGAAAAGGAAGCTAGACTTCGGAGTTAGAATCCGGAAGCAGGAAGTCTCCGCAGGGAGAGTGAGCAATTGCACGGAAGTGGGAGGGGATTCATATCTCACTAAGGGGTACTTATTCCTCCCACATTTAAGATGTGTTTAACCAGTCCATACCTGGAAGACTGAGGGGCCAAATGATGAGGGTTCAGAAGAACAACAGGAAAAAAAAAGCCAAGACAGAGATAGCACAGCTCAGAAAAGGTTGTAACAAGGAGGAAGGGAGGGCAGGTGTGTAAAAGGAGGGTAGGTTCATTAGTCAATGCTACCCTAATCCCCATTACAACATATGATCAGTGCATAATAATAAAAATTAATATTCTTTTCAGTTTAAAGTATGAGAGAACTAGAAAAATCAGAACTGGCATGCATTCATTTCACAAACATTTGCTGTGTTTGGACACAAGCTGGATCTCAGGAAGACCTCTGAGGAGCTCACACTCAGAGTTGAGAGTCAGGGCCAGGTCTGTGCAGTTCCTTTACTAAGTCACAATTTTCACAACTGGAGAGGAAGGGAGGGGGAAGGAGGGAAGGAGGGAAGGTGAGAGTGGGGGAGGAAGGGAAGAAAGGAGCCATGTATGAGGACTTAATCCACCCAGCTGCCAGGTTGGTGATTCATTTGAGTCACAGGGTGGAGGTTGGAAAAGGAACACTCAGGTAACAACAAAAAGAAAGGAGAGAATTAATCTGTTAAAACTTTGCATTTCAACTTTGAGCTGACATTGCAGAGGGCCTTTCTCCAGCTGCTTTGTCTGGCCATGTCAAGGAGTGACCATGATTTATTGTGCCACCTTGATAATTTCAATGCTCTTGATCTCCCACTGGAAGCAGTGACAAGTAAGGTTAACTGCTGTGTAAAGAGACAGAATGAGTAATGCTTGGTGCACAGAACTACCAGTGAGCTGCAGCACCAACCCGGGAGGCAGGCTGTTACCAACAGCAGATTCCCTCCCAGAGCAACCTGCCAGTGCCCTTAGACCCCTGAGGCCTTATGACTTCTCTGGAAAACTCTCCTGACTTGAGTTACAGTGGCTGCTTTGCAAACATGCGGATGGACATCTAGATCCAGGCTTATGGTCTATGTTGTGCATCATAGCTGAGGCTGAGCGTTCACACCCACCAGGCTCTATCTGCCTGTTTCGTGTTCAGTATTCAGCTGACACACTTTGAGGCCCTCCCTTATGTCATCCTATCTACAGAGGAGAAGGATGCCATGTGGATGGCCTTGAAAGTCGGAGAGGAGTGAAAGGCAAAAACCAGAAGTGAGCTCAGTGAGTCTGATCACAGGCCTACACTTTGTTTGCTATCCCAGCCCTGTTTCTCCTTCCTGTTTGCTGTTCCAGCCATTTTCTCCTTCCTGTTTGCTTGGAGGTTTGCTGCCTCTGTTGTTCCTTTCTCTTCTCCCTTAATTTTGGAGAACCTCCGTTCTCCACATAAGAGAGTGGTGAGCATTGATAGGCACTTACAGATATTCCCCAAACTTATGGTTTTAGGAAGAACTGGCATCGCGTTCTATGGTCATGTACCAGTTTAGTCACTTAAGGCACAGCAGCTAACCCTTTAGAAATATATAGCAACTGGTTAAAGAAGAAAGATCAGAGGAAATGAATTATAAAAAGTACACAAGACTAGAGAGGTGTAAATCCAGCAGGGTGGTACAAGCTTGTAATCCCAACACTTGAGAGGTAGAGGCAGGATCAGGAGTTCAAGATTAACATCTCTGACTACATAACCAGTTTGAGGCTGGCCTAGGATACTGGAGACCCTGTATCAAACAAATAACACAGCAACAGTAGTAAACCTCCAAACAAAGAGGAAGATGTCCACGGGTGACATACAGCTAGCACATCATTTACTGTAAGGGACTCAAGCCACCTGTGGGCTTTGGAAGTCCTGGAACCCAGCTTCTGACAGACCAACAAATAATTTGTTGTTTACTTATTACATTAATATCTCTTACTTATTACATTAATATCTACTCTTATCAATTACATGAAACAGATGAAAGGAAGTAGAGGTTGCAGAAAGGGTCTGAGGAGCAATGTGAGAGCTGGCTGCAGAGCTGCCATGTTCCTAAACCGGGAAGAGATGCTAGCATGGTTTCCAAATTCCTTCCATATCTGTCCTGAATTTTCCCAGAGACTTGCATTACAGCTGTCCAGACAATGACCTTGAGAACTTGTCTCAAAGTTTCCACCCTGGCAAAAAGCCAGACTCCCTTGGATTCCTGGCACATGCACAGTACTGTGTGAGGTCTCTGCTTCACAGGTCAAGGGTGGGCTGTTATGGGTGTTTTGTCCTCACAGGGACTCAGCTGACAGAGATTGGGTTCACAAAGGACGAAGTAGGGGCCCCGCCTGTCTCTCTTCACACGTACTGTCTCAATCCTATCTTCTCCAGTAGTACACTTCCCTCAAGTTCCTGAACGCCAATTCAAATCTCACTTGGAGCTCTTTCACGCCAAGAACAGAAAGAATGCTGTCATTTTGGTCTAAAAGAATGCTGTGCTGCCACCAAATTTGTTAAAAACAGTTTGTCAAAATGAAAAAAAAAGTGTGTCAAAAATAACATTTAAAGAAACTCAGGGGAAGCAAGTATAGCCCTAAATGAATGCTTTTATTTCTGTGTTGAAATTTGTTACTCTCGCCTCTAGGGTCTTAATAAACTTCAAAGAAACACACAACACTTAATGAACACAGTTTAAGGGCTGGCTCGGCCCTTGGTACTTCAGTGACTGTCAAAATATCACTTGCTTGTATTTGTGAGCTCTTTTCCAAGCCTTTCCGTTCAATTTCTTCTTCAATGGATGCTTGTTTTCCCTACATCCTAATCTCTGAAGCATATGCATGTTGTTGTGAAGCTAATCATCTAAAAAGAAGTCATTTCAATTAACGTTGTCATTGTTGAGGAAAGTGCCACAAAGCATTTCCTGACACCTCTCAGATAGCAGTCAAATTGTGACAATTCCACATTGCAAGGGTATGTATATTTAATTTAATGAGCTTTCAAGTAAACATTCAAATAAAGAGACTCCATAGGTAATAGCTTGCTTCCCATGAACTGGTTGAGAAAAGACTATGAAAATTGCAACGCCTGTTTGGTTAAATCTGAAGTATGATAGTATCTCTGCATAACTTGAAAAGGAAATATCTACTTTTCATCAAGACCCATAGTAAAGTTTCTTGCCTAATCTAGGACGGCCCTTAAGCATTCCAGTTCAGCCGGGAGTTGGTGCCACATGCCTTTAATCACAACACTTGGGAGGCAGAGGCAGGCAGATCTCTCTGAGTTTCGAAGCCAGCTTGATCTACAGAGTGAGTGCCAGGACAGGCTCCAAAGCAATACAACCAAGTTGAGACAGTTTAGGCTTAAAAAGAGTAAAAAATGGTGCAAGCCTAGAACTTCTGGCAGCCATTTTTGTCAGGAATGAAGACTGGCTTTGTCAGCACAAAGTCAAAGCAGAAAAAAATTGAACCCTTACACACAGCTGCATCTGTCAGATTTCCTTGCTCAGGTCTGCAAGTCACATGGGCAAAGGCATTCCATCGCCTTGTGTGTTCACTAGTTGGGTCTTTCTTTCTGCAACATAGAGTAATAAGCCTAAATCTTCCCTGTGATGCCCAGTGATTCATAAGCTAAGAGGCATAAGGTAGCAAGTAAGTGGCTTTTGTGTCATTCCTTTGTAGCTGTGTGTTACAAAGATGCTCGTACTTGTTTTCAGATACACACACACACACACACACACACACACACACACACACACACACACTAAAGGCAAAGCCCCTTCCATACTTCAAACCTTTAGTAGTAACAACACTGTGGAAGACACTGACTCCTATTTCTGTACTATGCTTCCTCGTATCTTCCATATAACTCTAGTGATATCATAAAAATGTATACCCAGCCGGGTGTTGGTGGCACATGCCTTTAATCCCAGCACTCTGGAAGCAGAGGCAGGCGGATCTCTGTGAGTTTGAGGCCAGCCTGGTCTCCAGAGTGAGTGCCAGGACAGGCTCCAAAGCTACACAGAGAAACCTTGTCTCGAAAAAAAAAATGTATACCCTTTCATAGCAACTTCATAAAGTTAAAAAAGTTTAAAAGTTTTTGTATAGTAAAGGAAACTGTCAATTAAGTGAAGAGTTAGCCTACAGAACAATGGAAAATATTTATCCATTTTTTACATCTGATGGAGGATGAATATGTAGAATATACAAAAAGTAAAAAAAAAAAAAGTAGGCATCAAGAAAACAAACTCAGTTTTTAAAAATGAGTTCTTGAACAGGATGAAGAATTCTCAAAATAAGAAATAATAATGGCTAGTAAGCACCTTTAAAAGTATTCAACACCCTTAGCTGTAGGGAAATACAAAACTACTTTGATATTCCATCTCACCCCAGTTAGAATGGTAGAGGTCAAATAATCAAATGCAGCTGATGATGGCATGGCTATGGAAAAGGGAGAAACTTTACTCAGTGTTGATGGGAGTGTAGACTGGTGCAACCACTGTGAAAATCAGTTTGGACAGTCCTTAAAAAGTTAGAAATAAAACTACCATATAACCCAGATATACTATTCTTAAGCATACACCCCAAATATTCGACATCCTACTACAGAAATACTTGCTCATCCATGTTCATAGCTGTTGTATTCACAATACCCAAGAAATGGAACCAGCCTTGTTGTCCATCATCAGAAGAATGAAGAATGAAAATGTGATGATGTGACAATAGAATTTTATTCAGCTCTAAACAGAAATGGAATTACCAGACTTGCAGGTAAATGGATGAAACTTGAAAACCTATACTGAGTGAGGTAACACAGGCCCAGAGAGATAAACATTGCATGTCCTCTTTCATATATGTCTCCTAGCTTTGAATCCTTAGTTTAGTGTTTACTTTGAAGCACATGTAGAAGCCAGGAAATTAGAAAGGAGCCTAGGGTTAGGGTTAGGGTTAAGGTCCTCATGTTAGCAGCTTGCTCAGCAAATGCTTTAAACACTGAGCCATTTCTCCAACATGCTGAAGTCATTGTTATTGAAGTGACTTAATAGTTTATCAAGAAAAGCCAATAGTCAACTATTTCAATAATTCAAAATCATTATTAAAACTAAAAACAAATTCTAATATAACTAGAACCAAAATTGTAAGATAAAATTAGTAACCATCGTATATTTACTATACAAAGTACTACACAGCAGTATAATGTAAGAAAAGATTTCATTTGCAAAAGGAAAGGCTTTAAAATTCATATGAATAAACTGAGCAAGAAAAGTGCAAAGTCTATATAAAGTAAACTTTAAAATATTAATAGCAAAGCAAAAAGACAACAAATATGCAAGAGAACAACAAATTTCTTGAAATGGAAAATTAACTTGTCAACATGTTTTCCCCAAAAATGTATCAATAAATGATTAATGAAAATACTTGTGTGGAAGCCAGGTGTTGGTGTCACACGCCTTTAATCCCAGCACTCAGGAGGCAGAGGCAGGCCGATCTCTGTGAGTTCGAGACCAGCCTGGTCTACAAGAGATATTTCCAAGACAACCTCCAAAGCCACAGAGAAAAACCTGTCTCGAAAAGCCAAAAGAAAGGAAGGAAGGAAGGAAGGAAGGAAGGAAGGAAGGAAGGAAGGAAGGAAGGAAGGAAGGAAAGAAGGAAAGAAGGAAAAGGAAAAAAAGAAAAAAACACTTGTGTGGTTAGGAAAATAATTGACAAACATAATTCCATTGTTCATATGGAGAAAGGATGGGCAAAATTGCCCTTCCAAGTCTAAGAAGAATAATGAAGGAACATATAAGACATTAAAATATGGTACAAAGCTTGAATAAACTGCAGGACAGCAGCAGAAATCAGCCAGGAGGCTCAGCAGATAGAGTGCCTGCCTCAGAGCCTGATGACCAGAGTTTGACCCCCATGACTCACACAGTAGAAGGAGAAAACTTGTGGATGTGTCCTCTGACTTCCAATCATACCATGGCATATGTCTCCATACACCACACAAAGTAAATAAGCAAATGTAATTTTAAATTTTTAAATAAAAAATGAAACAAATGTGTATCATGGTATATAAGTAGGAAAATGGCACAGTGAAATTCATCTCTTCATATGCTAACCAAGAAAAAAGTAAAATTAAAATAAGTACAAGCACCTCTTTACATATAGCCACAGGAAGATGTGCAGAGCATCTATGTTTGTAACATAAAGGAGAAAGAAAAGGCAAGAAACCAAGGCATGACTGGCTAAGTGCTGGAGTGCAGTAATGATTTGACTTCATTTTATAGTTTATTTTTTGAACATGTATCTTGTAACATTTTATTTCTTATTTAAAATAGTAGGTCCATACTTTAATACAGAAACATTATTTCTTTTTTTCCCAAGGGATATTTTTTTTTATTTGAATTGTTTTACATCTTAATCCCAGTTCCCTCTCCCTCTCCTCCTCCCCCCCACCCAACTAACACCCTACCTATCCCATAATACCCTTTCTGCTCCCCAGGGAGGGTGAGGCCATCCATAGGGGGTCTTCAGAGTCTGTCATATCCTTTGGGATAGGGCCTAGGCCCACCCCCGTGTGTCTAGACTCAGGGAGTATCCCTCTATAGTTTAGTATTCCTATGCTAGGGATAAGTTCGGATCTACTACAGGAGGCCACCTGGATTTCCAAGGTCTCCTCACTGACACCCACATTCATGGTGTCTGTATCTGTCCCATGCTGGTTTCCCAGCTATCGGTCTGGGGACCAAGCATATTTCCTTTATAGTGAGCCATCAGAAAAATTAGGACCAGTGTATTGTGATAAGAACCTGAAATACTCTTAGCTTAGCTTAATATTTTGACATGAAATACTCTTGACAGAAACTTGGGACTATTGGTGAGGTCATTCCAGACTTTCGGGGATCCCCCCTAATCTGGAGTCTTCGTTCCTGTTTGTCATCTTCCTGTATCACCAAAGATCCCTACCAGAGTGGTTTTCTTTTCCAGTCCTTATTTACAGGAAAAAATTGCACCCCTAATTCAGTGGCACACGTTGTCAATAATAATTTCCCACAATGCACAGTGCCCTGTGCACTTGTTCCATGCTTTGACCAGGGATCTGTTCACAGCCTCTATCTCATGCTCAGAAATATTACGGTTCTCAGAAACATTATTTCTAAGACTTAACTTTTAGATGTATTTTTAGGTGTGTGTGTGTGTGTGTGTGTGTGTGTGTGTGTGTGTGTGTGTGTATGTATGTATGCACACACAGAGATACAGGTGCCCCCAGAGCCCAGAAGAGGGCTTTGGATTCTTGAAGCTGGAATTACAGGTGGTTTTAACCCCCCCACACACATGGGGATGCTAAGAACTCAATTCCTCT